>NW_001849533.1:166248-201816 GCF_000209065.1 Trypanosoma cruzi
CCATTAGCATACAAGAAAAATCCTACAAAAGACTTTTTACGTGGTAGATGAACGATACATGCTAACCATTTAGGAATACGCTTTTGTGGTTTGTGGTTCACCATAACACGGTACCCCCACGATCTCTCCTCCACCCGTCGATAATGACCCAATAGGACTTTACTTCCAGGATTTGTTCCACTGCGATGTCCCCAGTAATCACGACTCGCAAACCCCTTCCAGTCATAATAAAAGGGCGTGTATATCATCATGTTAGCATTGACCTGAAATGGAGACCAGATATCTTTCTGAAGTAATTGCTGCGAGTATCCATGTTCCGGGGAACGAACATATTCCAGCCGTAACGTCGTAGGAGGTCCTTCTTTAAACACGCCAAAGTCATCGGTATACCCGTCGTACATTTCGGTGTGTTTTAATTGAACGTCTTTGCCTGCCTCCAGTTTTGGTTCAACACCGTAATGCTGACTACCTTGTTTGCTGCTAGGGTTAGATAACTTGACGCCACGCCGCGCCACAGACAAGGCGGGTGCGAAGAAGTGAACATCCGCGGTGGTACCTTTCCTGGTGATCTTGGCAGAAGCCAAAGACGGAGAACCAACAGCTCCTCCTCGAATGTCATGAAGAAAAAGTAAACATCCTCGGTACACGGTCCCACCAGCAAATATGGATGCCGCCCGATGCCGCCACATTCAATGGAACTTTTCCCTCCCCCTTTATTCCTCCTACGACAAGGCCTGACAATAAATTCGCACCAAATGCCTATAAAAAAGGGGCGGGGCCAATACACCACAACACTCGCCCAACAAGAGGGAGTAAAAAGAAAAAAAAAAAAAAAAAAAAAAAAAGAAAAAGAAAAAAAGAGCGAGAAAAATAAATGACACCTCTTCCGCTTCCTCTTCCTCTTCCTCTCTCTCTCTCTCTCTCTCCCCGACTGTAAACATCACGCCATGACATTCAAACGGCTCAAAGAAGATAATAAACTGGGCGAGAAAAAAAGTATATAAATATAAATATATATGAAAAGAAACTCATGTATCCAAACACAGCAAACAACAACAACAACACCCACCACCACCACCACTACTACAACAACAAACAAAAAAAGGATGCTGACACTTACCACCGGATGAAAACTACACTCGGTCATCAAATATGCAAAGCTAACGACCCACTCAACTACCGGCGCCCAGTTCAACCAAAATGCCGATGTCAAGATACATATAAATACATGCATAGAGAAAACGTGTATGCCGAAAGGAAAAGGAAAAAAAAAAAAAAAAAAAAAAGGAAAGAAGGTGTGGATACAGCGCCATGCAAGCAATCAAAAAACAAAAACAAAAAACGAAAACAAAAAACCAAAAAAACACACAGGAGCATCATTGGAACCTAAAGGAGGTGTGGGAGAAGAAAGGAGGTGTGGGACGGACAAAACACACAGACATACATAGATCATATAAAACAAACAAACATACACGAACAAAATGTTCAGCAACTGGCAGCACCGCCCCCCTCTTTCCCTCCAAAAACAAAAACAAAAATCATATTCAACTCCTTGTGTTCATTCAAAAGCACGTCACACGGCTGGGGTCAAATGACATTTTCCCAAAAGGCAACAAGGCATCAATAGGCGATAAAATTTTACTACAATTCCCCCCCTCCCCTCCCCTCCTCTCACATTCAAGAAAAAAAAAAAAAAGAAAAAAAAAAAAAAAGAAAGATTCGTGAAGGAAATTCGATGATAACCGGGCTCGCTGTGAACACGGAAGATGACAGTCGCTTTAAAAAAAAAAAAAAAGAGGCCCCACAACTACCGGACGCCCGTCCCAACGTGGAGGGAGGCAGTGAGTGGGCACGAGATTACAAACACACACACACACACACACAGACAGACAGAAAGAAAAAGGAAAAAAAAAAAAAAGGAACTAAAAACATAAAGAAAGCAGAGCGGTAGGAACAAAACACATGAGCACCCGCCAAGACACATCGTAGTCGCACATTTTTTTTTTTTTCCAGAAATTTTCTGGCAACGCAAAAAAAAAAAAAAAAAAAAAAAAAAAGAAGAATAATTTCCTCTTTTTTTTTTTTTGTTTGTTTGTTATTGCTTTTTTGCTTCCTGTCATTTCTCCTTTTCCTTTTTTTTTTTTTAATTTTCAGTTTGCATATAATATACAAATGCCATTTATATAGCAAGCCATACATGTCCCCAAAAACAACGAAAGGCACGCGGAAGCAAACACTTTCTCCATTCATAGATGCGCAAAAATCAACATATCATGGAGTTACAGGCGGATTCACACATATTCTAATGACGGGGACAACACCATAACACATACTGTTTTCTTCGTTAGTTTCTCTTCTCTTCATTGATAAAGGTGTTACGTAATGAAGTGTGTAAATGCGCTCCCCCCCACGCAGGACAAATTGAGCCTCAACGTCCTTACACATGCACACATCATCTTCACCAACATTGGTCTCATCTATACAAATATTCTTTTCATTATCGATCGCTTGACTTGATGCTCTTCCCATGGGCTGCGTCCATTTGGATCTGTAAATGTTGTCCATCAATGGAGTGACAGGACACCATACAATTGGCGACACATATTCTTGATTTTCATTATTATTAGCTGAAGTTACCTCCGCTGCTTTTGTGATTTTCGGAGCGGATTTCAAATTCAACGACACAACACTGCTTCTTCCGAGTTTCCCACTTTTTCCATACTTTGATTTGGCTGAATTCGTCTTTGAACCCTTTCGCTTCAGTGGAATTTGGCTAGAGGCAGCTCCGCGCATCATTCCTTGATCCTCTTCCTTGATTAATTTCCGTACATTCAATGCCGCAGTCTCGGTCTGTTCATTGTCCGTGGAGTGGAGGGCGTAGACGGCCCTTGTAAAACAGCCAGCAGGAACTTGCCTTGCCTCTTGTTCGACAAGGCACGGTGACGAGAGAGGCGGCATTGAATCCATCAGCTCATACAAACAAACATGCAGCAATTCGTAGTATGGACGCTGAAGCTGCTGCCCCTCTTTGGCTTTATTGCTACCATGTCTGACAAGGGACAAAGTAACACGCACCTGTTCATCGGTAAGGGGTTTACATCGCACAAAGAGTGGCCCCATTTCACGCCCACCGGTGAGGCACATCACTTCAGAGAATGAGTTAGACTCTTTGACACGGGATGCATTGTTCTCCATAGAAAATTTATTTAATGAGGTAAAAAGTGGCAACTCTGAAGACGTGATATTCAACTTGGATCGACAATCACTAATGTTAATTGTCATTACTGAATTAGTGCTCATGTTCATTGGAGTCATCACTTCAGGCAATGTGGTGCAAATAACGGGCATTGTAAATGCCCTTTCTCGTGTGGGACGTATCCCACGATGTAACTTACCATTACGGTTATCGTAAATACGGTTGGCAACAAAGTTACGCTTACCATAATCCGGAGTTCTCCCAGAGATGACAGTATTCGTATCCTTGTATTGCCCTATCCTTGGCGTCGCCTTTGACGTCACGTCAGTATTCAACGCAGTAGTTATTCTTTCAATAATACACGAGGTAAGCGCTAATACACGATCCACCAGTTGATTGCGGTAACGCTCCATCATATCAGTGGAGCCACACTTGTTTGCCATGCAAAGGATCGAGGAGACACCCTCTAATGACCTCGAAGGTTCCGTCGTTGAAACAGGCTTTTTCATCGCCTCGCTGCTACAATACACAATAAACACTAAACAGCGCCAAACAAATATCATTAAAAACGCAAAAAAAAAAGAGCAAAAAAAAAAAATAGATGAGAAAAAAAAGAAAAAAAAAATCAAATGAAATACAAATACCCCCCCCCCCCCACTTATCTCATCGCAGCAAAAAAAGAAGTTCACCACCAAAAAACCCCATTCACAAAGTGAGCAAGAGTCAGAAATAAAGTGAAATAGCCTCTGAGTAAATAAATAACAAACATTAAAAACAAAAACATCTTTTTGAAATTTATTTTTGGCTGCCTCATCGTGGCGCTGGGTTCAAGTACCGAAGGACGCGGGTGGGACTCTGCGGGAAGCCAGAAACCAACCATTCCGCGGTGCAGTGCTCCGGGTCTCAGCCTGCACTGCACAGTGGTGTCGTCGCCACTGTGGCGCCAATGCATCGTAAGGCACTCCACAGCGCCAGCGGTATTCTTGCGGGGGGCAAAGTGCCTGACCCGGAGACGGCGGGAAACACATGCGAAAGTGGGCATCGCGCGTATCACGGTCAATTGCCCGGCATGTCGGACTGGGGGAACCACAGCCAGTCACCTCCACACCACAGGAGTGTGGGCCGACAGGGCAGCACGCGACCAAAGTCCTCCAAGGCAAAGCGAAAAGCCCAACGGGAGACCGCTCCCCTGGCGATGCCGGCCACCTCGCCGTGGTGCCAGGGCCAATTGCCCCGTATTGTCGGGGGAAGCCCGCAGTCAGCGATGCGTCCATCACGGGATTGTTGTTGGTGCATGGCTGACGGCATCAACCAGCGCACGGGCCAGCCGCGTCTTGCTGGGACACGGTTGCAACACCATGAGATCTGGGGGCACGTTTTACCGTACTAGCTGCCGGCCATCAAATTTCCAGAAACAAACAAACAAACGAAAATAGAATTCGACGCAGCAACGGCCACGCGCAGAAACCCCAAATCATACACGCCACAACGGCAATGCAACATGGCAGCTTCCCGCGCAGAAAACACAAAAAAGCAAATTAGATACAACTGAAAAATCCCCGCAATTCGCACAGTACAAAAGAACCATGACGCCTCCTTCAATATTGCATTCGCCATTCATATTCCTAATGCGTAGCACCACAGATATTGCCCCTCCATGGTGAAAACGGCTGCCTCGTTGTGGTGTTATCGTGCGGCCATCCGCCTGAGTGGGAACAAAAGGAAACTCAGGCGTCCGTCCACCTGGAGGGAGCCCACCGCAGTGTCCCCCGCGACGCAAACACTCCGCGTCCCGTGCTCGGTGTAGTGTGTGAAATCCGCGAGGAATTTTTGGGCACGCCACTGTGCCACACGGAGTGACCCCTCGGAACGCAACAGCGGACATGTTCCCTTCCGGTCACACTCGTGGCGGTGGTGGAATCCGCTGCCTCGCCGCGTGCTGCTGGCGTCGACTACGATGCTTCAGTGTGATAGAAGGTGCCCGACACGAGCGGTGCTGGGTTGGGTGGGCAGGGCCCTCCGCGGCGAGACACCCAGCGCGACTCCTGACCGCTGCGCCCACGCACTTTCCTCCACTCCACTCCCTCCACCCGGCAACCACAAAGCCGCCGGCACATTGTCCCCGAAACAACACACACGGGAAAGCGTCGTAGCATATCTATCGAGAGAACAGAGCGACAGCCACACGCTGCGGCCATCGTGCCGACAAGTCCGGCGCGGATTCACCCACACCCACAGCAGCAGACACACAAAAAAGAAGAAGTCTTCCACTCCGTGCCACGTCCTCGTGCGTGATGGTGCGGCGCCTCAAAACAATACCGCCACACGCCGCGCAGCATTCCCGCAGGGGATGAGAACCACGGCGCACTCTCACTGCCTCTCCCTTCCTTCTCTTCATTTCCACGGAGTGACGCGGCCGCAGCCACACGCAGCTGCCCGCACCGACTGCAGGAGGAGCACACAACTGCACTGCAACATGTACGCCCTGCGGTTGTGTGTGTGCCTGCACACACGCAAAGAAAGAAAAAAACAAGGAGAGATCCACGCACGTGAAGGGACACAGACAAACACGCGGCGGAGGTGCAGGACAGAAAAAGAAGGAAGGAAAGAAGAAGGCAGCCAAAGCGAAACATGACACGGCAGCCCAACCAGCGGCAACCCGCAATACGCTTGCAGAAATAGAAATTAAAAATTATAAAAAAAAAAAAAAAGTGAAAACAAATAAAATTAAAATAAAAAAAAAAACTCGCCCCGACGAATTTTTCACGCTCACAAAAAAAACAAAAAAAAGCAAAAAAACATCGTGACGCGAAAAAAAAACAAATAAAAAAACACTTGTATATTCTTCCTGCGGAGGTGAAAATATATTTGTTTCGACCGTTCAATTCCCTGGTGTCCACACAACTTTCACATTTCATTGGGACACGCAGTGAGTTGCTGCACATCTAACCTCACTTTTTTCATCGCACCGTCGTCGTGGCGCTCAATGCCGAATGCACTCGTCATCAGTCGACAAAAACATTAAATACATCCCGCCATTCTCAAAATATTCCTCCATATAAAAAAAGAAAAAACAAATATGCAAAAAAACAAAAACACAGGCCCCGCAGTGCAGTCCCCGGAGGAAGAGCACACCATTTAAATAACGACTTACACGGGCAGAAAGGGGTAGTCCAATCGAGCATAAAAACAGATAAAATAAAAGTTGCGTCCACACAAAAGTCAATTATTTCGGAGGGTGCGTGGAGAGGCACGTATAGCCCCCGCTGGAAGCAGGAAGTCCTCACTGCGATTTCTCAGTAAAGGGCCGCAATGCCCCACAGCCCCAGCAGAAGCAGCGGGAACACCCGAGACACGCCCCCACGCACGGAGTCCTCTCTCTTCGTGACCATTTTTAGTTCCTCGTCACTCAGTGTGCGGTTGTACAGAAAGACGTTCGTCACCGTCAGATCGCTGTCGCTGCCTCCCTCGGCTCCACCAATGTAGAAGTGTGAGATTTCATTCCCCCGCGTCTCAGGTGTTGGTAACGTCGCCGAGCTCCCCACAAGCTCACCATCCACGTACACGGAGCCCTTCTTGCCGTCCTGCAGTATCAGCGCCACCTGGTATTCTTTCCCCGGCTCCCAATTGCTGTCCTGTACTGCTTTGGTGCCGTTGAACACTGTCTCCCACTTACCGTTCGCATCGTACGAAAGCCCAATGAACCTCGTGCCGTCAGTGTCTCCCAGACTCGCACCCAGCAGAGGAGTGCTCTCACTCGGAGCCTGGTGGATAAGCACCGTCGCCACAATAGTGAAATCGTCGTTCACAAAGCTGTAGTAAGTATTTTCCTCCCAGCTGTTGACGAGCCATGTTGCCTTGGACCCAGGCCCCACAAATTTAAAACCGTTGTGGACCTTCGTTGCCTTAGTCACGCTTGCATTCACGCAGCGGTAATCGTCAAGCCACGTGTCACCACTGGCCGCGTCGGACAGGAATCCAACCAGACCAACCGTGGGTGTGGACGAAGCGGAGAAGGAGGCATCCAGCTTTTTCCAAGTACTGAGGACAGACTTGATTGTCTCCAGTTCCTTTGTTAGGCGGGCAAGCGAAATGGCCTTGCTGGTTCCTGTATACGTAAATCTTGCAATGTGCAACGCATCCTCCGAGTACAACAGGGCTTTTTCGAGCGTCTGAATGAAAAAACTCTCCACATAAATCGGTCCAAGACAAAAAATGCGGCTGTTGTCCGTGACACAAAGGTAGAGCCCCCTCTCCCTTTTCTCCAAAGTGCGGTATCTTTTATGAGTGTACAGCATGACCCTCACTCCCTCAATGGTCGCCGTGGTGAGGGATCCCACAGACAAATCAATATCCCAACGAGCTCCTGATCGGGGGTTGACCCACACGCCTGGGAGCGTCCCGACAGCCTCCGTCCACGTTCTCCCCATGTCAAGCGACTCGTACACCTTGCGACCACCCAAACATTCAGCAACCATGAGAATTTGTCCTTTATCCCATTCGGTGATGCTGATTCCAACACAGTGCGCAGGGGGCGTACCCGCCGGAAACACCCAGGTTTTGCCTTCGTCCGTCGAATAAATGATCCAGTTGGAACTTTCACCCTTTTCATTAGGCCCCGACAAAGAAAAGACGAGAGTGCCATTCTCCATCAGAACACCAGCGCCACCAGAGGGTTCAAGGTTCTTCAAATTAGTTTGAGTCTGTGGGGTGAGCTGTTGTAACAGCGATGTGGGATCGCCCCAGATGATCGTTCCACTCTCCCTTCTGTCCGTGGACGGCTTGGCATCACCCACAATCAGTTTGATATCCTTGCCATCCGTCGTCCACTTCTTCGTGGCGCCGTCATACTTCTGTTCATGGCTTCCCACAAGGAGAAACACCTTATTGCCCTTCCCAATGGTTGCCGGAAGGCGCGCAACACCCACAAGTTCCGTTTCATTCGCTGTATGAAACACAGTGTATGCTCTCCATGTATCCTTACTGACCTTAGCGGCAAGGAACGACCAATCCCACGCAGGGTTGAGGTACTCCGCAACAATATCAGATTGAGAAAGGTATATTAAAGGATCACGTAAAAAATTGCCGGTATTAACCACAGCCATCACTCCGCCAGCAATGACAGTAGAGGCTGCGCCAAACGAATCCTTCACTCCGACTTCAGTCCCATCCTTTGCCAGCACCCGCGTCTTACCCGACACAAAAATATCAACCCATTGCGGCATCGGCGCATCCCTCAAATTACTTTCCACAGCGTGCGCAGCTCCACTGCCAGAGCACATCATCACGAAAAAAAGAAGGAGCAGCACCGCGGAAGTAAACACATGCCGGGACATTTTGGGCCTCTGCGGCTCACTCTCTCTTCCTTCCCTCCTCCTTCCGCTGGATCCGGTCACGCGGCGACGGTTGTGTGTGCGGGGTGCCTTCACAGCAGCAACACGTGAGAGCATACAAATATGTGTGTGTGGGTAATGTGTGTGCTGTTTTTGGTCCTTTCAGAGCCTTCAAATTTCACAGTAGCGATTCGCGTTTGGTTGCTTTCCTTCCTAGCGTTTCTGCGTTCAAGAAGTAATGAAGAAAACAACAGCAGCAACACATCAGACACGTCAGTGAGGAGCAGAGCAGAGCGCCCATGCAGAGAGCGGGACTCGAGAGAACACAGAAGGAACAGCATGGAAAACAATTGCACACAGAAAACAGCAACAACAACAACACGGCGGAAGCCAACACACACACAAACACAGAGAGAGACATAGACGCGGAATTTCATCATTCGGCGACGCCATTAAAAAGTCCTGCCGAAGCAGTCTGCGGGTGATACAGTGATCCGTCGCACACTCCTGGCGCTTTGCCGCGGCAAGGACGCGGACACAAAAGGAATTATATGCGCAAAAAAAATGGACCGCATCAAGTCACAGCACTCTCAAAACGCACACACTCTCTCGGTCCATCCCACTTCCCGTCTCAAAAGGTCGCGGCAAGCACCAACCCATAAAATAATGAAGTGGTGGAAACAACTTCCCTGCAGGCACTTCAGGGCTCCACAGCAACACCACCAATAAGAGCGTGCAGCCATCTGCTTGCAGCAGTGCAGGCCTCTTTGCTCCTGGCCTCTCGGGGCGTTGAACGCCTCCCCGACCATCTAGCGCTCACAAAGCAAGCCGCACGCAGATGCCATTCACGTTCTCCGAGAATGACTTTGCCTCGCTGAACCATGTGCAAATAATCCACAACTCATCACCCAAAGTTTCTTTCCATTGCCACAAAAGAAAAAGACAAAAATATTTTGAAAAGTCAACATAAATACCACTTCGCCCTAGTCACTGCGCATTGCCCCGCACAGAATCGTTGTTACTCGCCCTCCGCTCTCCTCACATCCCATTCCTGCCTGCCAGGACGTACATCACAGTCGCAATCCCTCCCAAGAAAGACTTTGTCACATGCTGGCACAAGCCACATTTTCCCTTTGCATCCCGGTCTCCCGCCCAAAGGAGGGCAAACAGAGAGATTGTGTGCATTTGCGTGTGGATGGCCATGCGCAAAACTCATCAAGATTCAAAGAAATACGGCACACAGGGCGACCCCGCCCACGGATTGGGGAGTTCACTCAAACACCGCAGCAGGAACAGCAAACGTCCTCCTGTTGCTTTTCTGAGAGGCCAATCCATTACCATCACGCCGCCCCAACAGCGTGTACCGGCGAGCGGAGGAGGTGACTGCCCAATCGCACCTCGTGTCGGAGGCGCCCACAACGTCTCACTGCGGCCACTTGCCGTCAGCAACAAGCCGCATGGCAGAACGCAACACAATTCACCCACTCACCAAATAAATAAATAAAAGTGCATCTCACCGCCACAAAACGGCCATCAACATCTGTTTCACGGCAGACACCAAATGCCAAGGGATTGAAGAAAAACAAACACGCGGATGGTCTCCCACAACACATTCCAGCAAAGAATAGTCTCTCAAACCTGAAAATAAAACACCGTAGATTCATAAAAGCCGCCTCGTCGCGTCAAAAATCGTGCGATGCCCCTCCTCACAATGCTCTGCTGTCCACCGACACCGCCCTCTGTGGTGTTCCAGCGAAAAAAAAAAAACATTCACAAAACAACAGCAAGAGAAACCTCCACCCGCAACGTGTGCACCACCGTTGAGCATCGCTTCCATCCCCGCAAGTAAAAGAGGCGCCGTCGCATCATCTGCAAGGATCGCCACAAACACGCCAAATTGCGAAGGAATTAACGCGCTCCGCCGCGACCATCGTTTTCCCGATAAGGCAGCCCACTCCCCTCCACCGTGTCTGCCGAGCAGGACACACCAGGCCTGCCGCTGCAACGCAAGAGAGATTCAGAAATACGCAACGGATCCCGTCGCAGTCGTTGGTTCAGCCGCCGTGTTGAGGTTTGGGATGGGCGGATGGGAGAAGAAAAACAAAACGGCCAAATATCCCCGCGGAATCCCGCATTCCACGCAGTCCCAATGGCCAGAGGGTCCTCTAGGGACGCCTGGGAGACGCATCCGCCACACACGCACCATCATTCACGGCACCCCAATCGAGTTCAGCGGACCTCGCGAAGCACACGGCGCGCCTCAATGGCATGACGAGCAGCCTTCTCAAAGAAAAGGACGCGTGGCGATGGTTCCCCTCCCCGCTTCACTTTTCTTTTTTCTCTCCTGTTTTTGGTGGCATGTCACAGAAGGGGAGCGTACTTCATGTCCCTCAGCCCCTTCTCTCGGTGCACGCACTAAAACAGAGAGGGAAATAGTAAACGAATGAGTCAGGCGTCACGGAGGAGTGGATGTGCGGGAGACAAACCGACCAAGAGCATGAACAAATAGCCCGACTGGCAAATACGCAGCATATTCAGCGGAAAAGGGTATCACATTCAGTGAGTAACTTAGCAGCCAATTGCGGTGTCGATCGCCCACGATGAGAAACAGCGTTGTGCTCATAATATTTTTGACTTGTTTTCTGCTTCCCTCCCCTTTTATTTCTCCCTCATCCATCATCGTCATTCTTCTTGCTTCCTGCCGCTTTTTCTTGCCTTCGGCAACAATACCAGGTTTGGAAGCTGCACCCTCCCCCTGTCATGCCAAATATATGCTTGCGCTCTTTAAAACCCATGGCGTACTCGCTTAAATATCATTTGTGTAAATATGAAAAAAAAAAAATTTAATAATTAAAGTGAAAAATAAAATAAAATAATAAAAACATAAAACTTGCAACTGGCGCCAGTTCATCTTCCTTTCGTCCTTACAGGGTACAAAAGTGTCCTGTCGTACTCAACCTTTGGGACCCCTTGCTCCTCATCATGCCCGTAGGCCCGAATGCGCTGTATGCGTGCCTCATCCTTCACCCAAACGTCTGCGGGGACCATGCCGTCATATGGCCCCTTGCACCCGCCACTGCACGCCCGTGGACGGTTCCACTTCATCATGGCATATGCATCGTTCGCACTCAAAGACCTAACGCGACGGTACCAGAGAGCGTCCGGTAGCTCCACTTGCTCAGAGAGACGAATATTATAGATGCTGCGATGCACAAATTTGCCGTAGAAGACATTTCGCTCCTGAAATCCAAGCAAACGGAGGCGTAAGCTGTAGTCGACATCCTCCACGTAAGCTGGGTAAAAGTTCTCGTCAAAATATCCCACCGTACTGATCGCCAGGCGTGTCAACATAACAGATGTAAAACAAGTGCTTTTGTAATACGCGCAGAAGTGCCCGTAATGCTTCGAAAACGCCTTTCCACGCTCCTTCACAGAAGCATAACGGATGCGGTCAGGCAGCAGCGCAGACGTCGACAATCGGCTATCGTTCACCGTGGAGCGCAGCACCCTCAAGCCCCGTCGCAAAACAGGACTGTACTCGCTCGGCTCATTCGCCACCTCCGCCGCCAACTCATCCATGCGAGCGGCATCATGCCTCGTCATTTCATGTACATCGCGTAGAAGGTTGGGAAGAAGATCGGGTAAAAACATTACGTCGCTGTTCGTTACAAAAACAAAAGGCACTTCCTCGCGTGGGAGCGAGAGTGCAAGTCGTAGCCCAATGTTCACGGCAGCGCTGTACCCGTTGTTTTCCGGGTGACGACTCACAACCAGGCGTCCGGACCGCCCATAGACCCTCTCGAGTTCCTGCAGGCACAACGACAGCATCGCCTCCCGCCCGTTCTGCACCAAAACCAACAGCCGGATTGGCACACTGATGTTGCACATAATCCTCCGAAAGTCCATCAGATCGAGCATCAGCGGGACCACCATCAACGGGATAACGTCCGTCCCGCTATTATTTCCCCCAGCTACCGTGTCGTTGGATCCACCAGAAGCCTTTCCCCGACGCAGTGGATATATTCCGCCCTGGTCGGGCCAACACCAAAACAACATGCGCAGGATCGTCACCAAACAGGGACTCCACCCCCAAAACATAAAAATAAGAGAGCAGTCGGCAGAGCCATCCAAAGCGCCAACACTCAAATTAAAAAGGCCAATGGCACACGGACAAGTGCGGTTCTCGTCGCAACATGAAACGCTCTCGTATCGCCGCAAAAATAAGAAAAACGCACTCCATCTCCGTTCAGACCCTTCATCCCAAAAGAAGCAAAAATAATTCCAAAAATACCGCCATGCATGGATGCCTTCCTTGGCCTTGCGTCCTCACAGGACGGCTTGAATGCCCCAATGAAACCCTCCATTTGGGACGCCATCAGAGCCATCGCAAGCCACACCAGATGCAAAAACAAAACAAATAAAGTAATCGAGGACGAGGCTCAGCACTTCAGCGTGTCTTCTGCAACGCCCCTCGTCATCAGAAACATCAAAAAATGCAACAATGCAAGGAGAGGGAAAGATCGAACGCAAGCACAATTCCATCATCAAAAGTAATGTGTTTTTGCAAAGCTGTCCTCCAAACACATCAATAGTATCAAACGACAAGAGAGAACAAATCCATCATCTCATGGGTGATGGACTCTCTTTCTCTCTCTGTGAAGGAAACAAGGAAACATGGTCTTTTTGCCACCCATTCCCATTCACTACGCCAAGAGTACATGCGACCCCCATCTTGTGTCCTCGGCGCAGGAGGGACGTTTAGAGAGAGAAATGAAGATGATACCATGAACGCAAAGACACCTAGTGTGCAACGGCCAAAAGCAGACAAAATGCCCTGTTCTTGATGAACCGATGAGCAAGTTATCCACAATGCACCCAAGTACCATATATATATATATATATATTCATACCATCCATCGTGAACGAAAAGTTGGCGTCGGTTAAATCGTCTGTAACTCGGCAACCAATATCCACACGGTGACACCCGTCGGTTCGCAGGAAAAACCTTCGGCTCTCACTTCCTCGATGTGCACATTTGGCACAAGCAGACAGAAGCTTGATTCGAATGGCGACGCACTTCTTGAGGAATCGTAGCAACGGAGGAAAGGCCTTCCATGCTGTCCCACTAACATATCCGCGTTCGGTTGCACCACCCTCCCGCGGTCCGCTGGCGCCTCACAAGGTTCAGTCCCACAAAACAGCAACCTTTTGCCAATGTGTCGTGGTAAAGAATAGGTGCATGAAGAGCGTCACCATCCAATCACACAGTGATTTGCAGTTAATGGAAAAAATCGCAATGCAGCAGAAGGCATGGCAACCAAACGCGAAATGCAACTAAACACGGAGCGCAGATCGCAATCAACTGTCTTTTGGTTAAAAAAGCAAACCCTCCAAATATTCCCCCAGCCTTCTTCCGCAACCAAAAGCTCATCCTCCTGTTGAAATTTATTTTTGGCTGCCTCATCGTGGCGCTGGGTTCAAGTACCGAAGGACGCGTGTGGGACTCTGCGGGAAGCCAGAAACCAACCATTCCGCGGTGCAGTGCTCCGGGTCTCAGCCTGCACTGCACAGTGGTGTCGTCGCCACTGTGGCGCCAATGCATCGTAAGGCACCCCACAGCGCCAGCGGTATTCTTGCGGGGGGCAAAGTGCCTGACCCGGAGACGGCGGCGGGAAACACATGCGAAAGTGGGCATCGCGCGTATCACGGTCAATTGCCCGGCATGTCGGACTGGGGGAACCACAGCCAGTCACCTCCACACCACAGGAGTGTGGGCCGACAGGGCAGCACGCGACCAAAGTCCTCCAAGGCAAAGCGAAAAGCCCAACGGGAGACCGCTCCCCTGGCGATGCCGGCCACCTCGCCGTGGTGCCAGGGCCAATTGCCCCGTATTGTCGGGGGAAGCCCGCAGTCAGCGATGCGTCCATCACGGGATTGTTGTTGGTGCATGGCTGACGGCATCAACCAGAGCACGGGCCAGCCGCGTCTTGCTGGGACACGGTTGCAACACCATAAGATCTGGGGGCACGTTTTGCCGTACTAAGTGCCGGCCATCAAATTTCCTCGGAAAAACGCGAGAAGAAAAACAAAAAGTGTTTTCTTCCGACGTTTACACTGAGAACCAAATAAACTCAACCAAAATCCCGGAACAAGTTAACAAATAAACCTACAATATGAGACACTGTGAGACAAAGATCCCGGTGGCAGAAGAAGAAATAAGTTAATTCCGACGGGATCCTTGATCCGTTGAATTCAATACAGTACATCTCACCTCATTTGGTTTCCCCCTCATCTGGCCACTAATAAAACATATACAGAAGAAAAAGTAAACAAAACAGACGCTACTACAAATCAAAAATGATAAACAAAAAGGAAGATTCAAGAATACGTCCAAATACATATATATTGGATGAATTAAGCCCAAAAGGATGGAGAACAACAACAAAAAAACAATTGTGAGCTCAATACCCCAGTTGTCGCTTGACGGCCGCTACACGTTCTCGGTCAATACGATGCCTCGCCTCAAGTTCCTTCAGGCGCTGTTCGCGACGCCATGTTGCCTCATCCTGCTGTGAGCGCCATTGTAGGGTGCCAGGCTCCAAGGTTGAGATGCTATTGTCGTCACGCATTTTGCGTGAAGCAGGCAGTTCTGGTCGTGGGAGATTTCGGGCGTAGTCCAGGGCACGTGACCTTCGTTCTTGTGCCTGAATGCGTTCTGGGGGAGGTGGTTGTTGCGGCATTTTATTTGGTGTCCCATTTAAAACAAAATCGGCATCGCCTCCTTCTCCCAACTTTAGTTTTTGAATAATACGCTGCTGCTGCTTTTCACGTATCCTCTCTACGGCTTTCTTCTCCACTAACTTGCCGTATTGACACTGACGGTGCATCTTTTCCTTCGCTTGACGTTGTTCGTCCGTGTCAGCAGGCCCCAGACCTCCTAATTTAAGATGCGTCACCTGTTCCATCATCAATTTGTAGTCTTTCAAATTGTAAGATTTGTATGCAGGGTTTTTTTTCTTCTCTTCTTCCTGTTCAGACTCTTTCGTCTCCGTCAGTGCACCGCTGCTGGTAGCGGACACAGTGGACGTGCGCGGTGGCAAGGGCAAACTCAATGGTTGGAGTCTGCTTGGATGAGAGTTTATCCCAGTCGTTCTGACTGGCGCAGACGTTGCAAACTCCTGAATGCCTGTTGAAAGACCCTTTTTTCGAAGTGTGCAAAGATGGTAGTCTTGGCGGGTGCCGCAGGGACCATTTTCACTTTCTGGCCTTCTCGTGCCACTACTGGGGTTGCGTTTCCTCGCTGCAATGATGGACGTTTTATTCTCGCTTTTTACAGCACCAGGTCGAGGAGGCATCATAAAACCGACGGGCTGGTAAATGGGAATATCAGTGGAATCACGGGCTCTAAACTCACTGTTGTCATCCTCAAATTGAACGGAAAAGTCGTCCACTTCATCTTCCCTTGACAGTACATCGTTTCGGTCTTCTTTTTTGTTTTTCTTTTTTTCATTCCGCTCCAAGGGAAGTGGCGGGGATACGGCCGTATTTTTCGGTCTAGGCATCATTGGTGCTTCGTCCGCACCGCTGCTTCCACTAATCTTGCGTGGGGGAAGGCGTGCCAAAGATTTTCGAAGGCCTTCTCCTGCATCCATTAATCCCATTGTATCGGACAAAGGCCGTGAAAAGGGTATTGGTTTCACTGGCCGTGAGACATCGACGCACTCGACGGAGAGGACTTCTGGTGATTGACTTTTATCCACGGAGATGGATGTCACATCGGATAGTTCTAGACGTGGCGACATAACTGTGGCCGCAGCTACCGTCTGACGAATATTTTCTATGCGACAGTCTGGTGATATCGCCATGGCAGGATTTGGTGCGTCATTTGCATCCATGCGATTCACAACATGGGCATCGAAAAAAGGTCTTGTATGTCTTCCTAATCCATTGCCACTCTCTACGCAAATTGTGTGGTTGATGGCTTGTAGTCGTCGTGGAGGCATAATCGCTTTTGGCTCGTCCGGTGCCACAATTCCCCTCACATGACTTCTATTCCTTAACGGTAACTTCAGCATCATCGGTTTTCTTTTATGCATACTTGTCTCATCCCCCAAGGGGCCAGGTATCGATCCCCTACCCTCCTTATTCCTATTGTTCCCATCTGACCATTGTATTGGCTTCGTCTTCTTTACCCGAACCAACTGTGCATTACTGCCATCCTTTCCAACTCGCACCGCACGGTCCTGAAAGTGTTGCATGAAAGCAGATGGCAATTCCTTAACCATCTTGCGATCCTCCGGCGGGTCCCAGACATCTCTATCTTTTTTGGGCATGCGCCCAATATATATATATATATATATATTACAGATGTATGTATGTGTGTGTGATTCCCGTTAATACTGTAATTTATACTTGCCTTTCCCCCCCCGGCCTGCCAAAAAAAAAAAAAAAAAAAAGAAAAAAAAGCCAACCAACAACAAACAAGCAAAAAAATCAATTGTATAGCGCACAGACACACAGAAAGGAAAGAATTAAAACAACATCATGGGAAAAAAAGAGTTATTCGCACTTCCGAAGGGAACACACATCCGTATATAAATACATTCACCCTAAACCTCAGTAAAACAACAACAGCAACAAAAAAAAAAAAAAAAAAGAAAAAAAGAACAAAAGAATCTTCTTTCATTGTGATATTTCTGGACCTGGTGCAATGCACATTTTCATTGCCGCATCCAGTCGGGCGATGCTGCGTGTCTGTTCCACGTTTTGCAGCTCCAGTCGCCGCACGGAGTCATCACGCGACTTCATATCTTGTGCCCAGTCATCCCCTAGGCTTTTCAACAATTGCCTGCTCTGTGCAAAAGCATTATCCGCTGTAATTTGACAGCTTTCTTGTGTTTGACGCAATGTGGCTCGAATACTTCGAGCGTGCCACCAGTACACAAATACACTCATACATCCCGTCATGACACACAGTCCAAGCATGGAATTGCTACGAAGGGGCCGGAGAATTTGCTTGTACAGCGGCGAATTCGAAAATGCGCTCATCGTTTTTTCCCACTGCCTTACACTGTAATTTCCGTGTGGTTTAAAATAATAATTAAACAATATATCTATATATATATATATATATATAGTAATAAAGGAGACTTCTCAAACGCTTCTCCTCGACTATGCTGCTCTTCTTAGATATTATCCCTGTGTGTTTGTGTGTGTATTCCGACCGAATTGGACAGGGTGTGAGAGGACACGGGAGGAGGGTCCGTCAGCAATCACCAAGCAACAAGGGAGGCGTAGGGTGTGGAAAGGGGGGAAAGAAGAAAAAGGAAAAGAAAAAAAAATTCAAAGCAGCGCTGGTGATCGTCACAATAAAAGAAAAAAGAAAAAAAGAGAAAAGGAGGGGGCGAAGGGGGGGGGGGGAGGGGAAAAAAGAAGAAAAAATAAATTCTATAAAAAAGAAACAAACACAACAACAACAACCACCACAAAAACAACACATCGCCCCAACTTCCGTCAAAAGAGAAGAGAAGAGGACATGAAACTCCGTGGCACTTGACCACAAGTTTAAATAACGACCGGTAAAAACTCCCTACCGGAAAAAAAAAAAAAAAAAAGAAAAGAAAAGAAAAGGAAACACATGCACACGTCCAATACATACAAATACAGACGACTCCCTCCCAACTTCTACATGCACAAATATAAATAAATAAATATATTTATGGGTATGATGAGATTGCAAGTGCTCGTTAATGACTCCTTCCTCTTCTCCTCCTCCTTTTCCTTTTCTTTTTTTTCCCTTTCTTGTTTCATCTTTTATTCGCCCATTTCCTTAAATCAAAAATTATTACTATTATCATTCTTTTTTTTTTTTTTTTCCTTTTTTGCTTGTATTCATGTCGCTTTCGCCGGGCAATTGCCCACCCACCCACACTCCCCTATCCTTTCTTTTTTCCAGGGAAAAAAAAGATTCCCATAATGAATACATGAGAACTAAGTATGCATAAATATACATGTATATACATGTATGTATATGTATGTATATATCCATATGTAATTTTCTCTTTTTGGTTTGATGTCTTTGTTTCTTTATGAGCCCATAATGAATACCTATCCCTTTTACCATACATGTATATTAGCTACTTCTTTGATGCGTTTCTTTTTTTTTTTTTTTTTAAATAAATACCCTCTCACCAGTTTAAACACACACACACACACACACACAGGCACCCCTCTCACTCTCTCTAAGGCATAAAACATAAGAACAGATCACCTTCACCTCAATACAGACAGAAACTCCAATCCATACACAACCGTATTATTTATTTATTTATTTATTATTATTGTTGATGGTATTATCGGTGTTCATTTTCTTGTTTTTTTTTTTTTTTTTTCTTCTTCCTTTTCTTTTCTTTTCATGATGTCCCTCCAATTCCGTATCCTTTCAGTGGATATTTCAATGTATACATCCATACATATATTAAATATATTAAATATATATTTATATACCCAGTCTGAATGTATCCATGCATGTAGCGAGTGCGAATGGTGGGCCAATGCACTCCAAGCGAAATCAAAAAAAAAAAAAAAAAATGCGATCCAACATTGTACCAGGCTATATATATATATAATGCAATGTATATGTATGCAAGGTCAGTTTGATTATGGGTGTACATAACAGCCACACCCGAGAAGATCACACACACACACACACACACAAAGAAAGAAACAAAACAACAAACAAACAAACAAAAAATCGCAGAAAATGTGTGGTTGTGAGGGGGAAAAACAACAACAACAACAACAACACGACAATTGTGATATATATATATATATATTCATACGACCATGTACTTCACTTCTATTGCAAGGAACCAACAAAAAGAAAGAAAGAAAGAAAGAAAGAAAGAAAGGGCAATCTGCATTTTCACTTTAATTTTTTACCCCTCATCTTCCTTCTGTTTTTTTTTTCTCTGCGCCATTCCTTCTTGTTTTTTTTTTTTTTTTGTGTTTTGTGTTTATTATTTGTCTAATGTGTGTTTATGTATGTATGTATGTATCACCGTCATCGTTGGTTCTTTTTTTTTTTTTTTTTTTTTGGTGTTGTTGCAGTTGTTTGATTTTCATGTCTTATTTTTTTTTTTTTTTTCTTCTCTTTGTTTATTTATTTATCATTTATTTATTTATTTATTTTATTCGTCAGTTGTTTTTTTTATTCCGACTTGCTTGCATGTGCCGCGTGATGTATTTGAGCAGCTCGTCGATAAAAATCACCGGCACACTAAAGACAATCACCGCCTTCCAATCATCAAAGTTAGACGGCACCAAAACACTAAATGGTTGTGCCTCCTTCACAATGAGAGGGTCAACGCCGAGGGGGGCGATGTTAAAAAGAGCCGCCAGAAACGGTACGTACATAATCATCAGGTGCAACGCAAGCGAAGAAAAGATGGCGAGCAGCAACCAAATGTTGCTGGACGGCCGTGCTGTGATAAGGGAGGCATTCTCACTCAGTGCGTTCAGGGCATTCAACATCTCCACCAGGACAAGAATCGACAACGCGATGGCACGCGCCGTCTCCGGGTCAGCGAGGATGGCACATTTTGCATCCTGCATGTCTGTGCAGGCCGCGTAGGTGGTGAGATCCTTCCAGTTAAAGCCGTGGCTGAGGAACCACCACAAGAACCCGCCGATGGTGGCAAGGCCAACGTAGACACCAATCACCATGTAGCGTAGGAACATCCACCCATTCACAATGGGCTCATCCACATGTCGTGGGGGTTGTTGCATGATGTCCTCATCGGGGGCATTGAAGCCGAGAGCGGTAGCCGGAAGACCGTCCGTCACGAGATTTACCCACAGCAGCTGGACCGGTGACAAGGCCTCCGGTAGACCACAGAGTCCTGTCAATAGAATACATGCCACCTCACCAATGTTACTGCTGATAAGGTAGCGGATAAACTGTTTTGTGTTGTTGAAGATGGCACGACCCTCCCCTACTGCCTTTACAACAGTTGCAAAGTTGTCATCCGCCAAAACCATCTTACTTGCAGCCTTTGCCACTTGTGTGCCACTCCCCATGGCAATGCCAATATCCGCCTTCTTTAGTGCCGGTGCGTCATTCACGCCATCACCCGTCATGGCACAAATAAGTTTCTGCTCCTGTAATAACTTCACCAGCTGCATCTTATGAGAGGGATCGGTGCGACTAAAAAGGACGGCCGACATCACCGCCTTTCGCTTTTCTGCAGGGTTCATCGCATCGAATTCAGCTCCCGTGTAACTTAACCCTGACGTCTCAGTCTTAAGCAGTAAACCAAGTTTCCTGCAGATTGCCTCTGCTGTCTCCTTGCGATCACCCGTGATCACCACCACCCGGATGCCAGCAGTGCGGCAGTTGTCAATGGCCTCCCGAACTTCCGCACGTGGGGGGTCAAGCATGCCACATGCACCGACAAATGTGAGATCTGATTCAATCTGCTCAAATGTAGACGGGTCGCTCAGTTTCAACTCTCGCACAGGCTGTGTGGACTTAAAAGCAAATCCAATGCAGCGAAGTGCATGTTCACTTCCTGACATGGCATCAATTTTCGCTATGATACGTGAGCGTAGTGCATCATTCAGAGGAATAACAACCCCGTCAACTTGCATCACATGCGTCGAGCGTCGCAGAACCTCCTCTGGGGCTCCTTTTACAAATAAACTGTTTAATTTAGCCCCTGCAGTAGATGTGGCATGTACACTCATGGACTTGCGCTGACGCGTAAACTCCAAAGTGGTGTTCTTTTTCCATTTTTGTTCAGCCAGTTTGCGAAAGGCACAGACTGCAGCGGGATCGGTGGCGTGGGCAAGTTTTTCGCTCATTACAAGTAGTGCCGCCTCCGTCGCCTCGCCTATTTTCTCTACCTGACCATTCTTTGTGTTGTAATGCAATGAGGCATCATTGCAGAGAACGGCGATGTTAGTCAACATACTGAGGGCACCGTCCGTTTCCAAAGCCGATGTCACGGGTTTGCCCCCACATGTCACGACATTTGGCATGACGTTGAACCTCGAGTCCTTCAGTTCATACTCCCTTGGATTACCGTCCACACCCAGCGTAAAGATCTCCATCACGGACATCATGTTTGTTGTCAAGGTTCCTGTTTTGTCGGAGCAAATGACCGTGCACCGGCCCAAGGTTTCAACGCTTGGAAGGTCTCGGACCAACGCGTTGTGCCGTGCCATTCGTCGTGTGCCAAGCGCCAGACACGTTGTCACGACGGCCGGAAGGCCCTCTGGAATGGCGGCAACGGCAAGCGCAATCGCCACTTTAAGGCAGTGGATTGCCGGCGCAATAAAGCGCTCATACCATGGCTCATCTGGCGTCGGTGTGTGTACCGAGTACCAGCGCACCATATTGATCACAAATACGGCTAAGCAGATGTAACCAATCACTTTGGAAAGCAGCATGCCAAATTCATCCAATTTTATCTGCAGTGGTGTCTTCACCTCTTCCTGCTCCCGCACATCCCGTTCAATGGAGCCGATTTCGGTGAAGGCGCCGGTGCGCACCACAACACATTGTGCCTTGCCGTATACAATAGACGTTCCACTGTAGACCATACTTGAAGGAAAGCGATCTTGATGGCCAATTGCGGCATCTGCCTCTTTGATTGCCTCCACAGACTCACCATTAAGAATCGCCTGATCGGCACGCAATGTAGTACTGTGCAACTCTAGCACACGCATGTCCGCAGGAACACGGTTCCCTACCGATACTTCTACTATATCTCCAGGCACCAGATCTTCTGCCCCCACAGTGACCAGCTTGCCTTCGCGTAGCACGACGGCAGTTTTCGGAACAAATGACTTGAGTGCCTCAATCGCACTCTCCGCCCGGTTTTCCTGCCAGACACCCACCGTTGCGTTTAGCACAAGAATGAGGAGGATGATGAATGGCTCTACAAAATCCCCGGCGTTCTTCTCAAATAATGCCATAACGAAACTTGTCATGGCCGCAAAAAGAAGAATACGAACAAGCGTGTCCTCAAACTGCGCCAGGATCAACTTCCAAAAAGGAGTTGACGGCTTCGTGGGAAGTTCATTACTACCAAATTGTCGACGTCGCTCCTCCACCTCGTCTGCAGAAAGGCCACGCTTTGCATCCACGCGCAAAGACTTCGTGACGGCAGATGCATCCATCGTGGAGGGGGTCGCTGGGAGTGAAAGAAGCGCCATCCCTTGTCTCCGTATTTTGTGTTATTTTCCCCCTTTTCTTTCTTTTTTTTTTTTTTTTTCAACAAAAAATCCCCTGGGGATTTTGAGTTCCACGCGTTCCTTCAGGAAACTAATAATAATAATAAAATAAATGAATATTTGTAGTCAAGGTTTGCTTTTATACTTTTCTTTTTTTTTTTTTTTGTGTGTGTGTGTGTCTCTCTATCCTTGATGCCTGCGCAGCGGGCGTCCCTAAAGAACGGTGGGGAGGAAAAGAGGCGTATTGAGCGCCACGCAAAACAACAAAAAGTGAGAATTCAGAGAATATGTGAGCGCAAGCCACGGTGGAAAATAAATAAATAAGAAGACATGTGGATGCATTCCTGCCCCTCTCCCTTTCTCTCTCTCTCCCTTTGTATTTGTGTCCATGCATGCATCCAGTGCACGCCTCTCTTTGTCTGTTGATCTCTATCTCATTCTCGAGAAAAGAAAGAAAAAAGGAAAAAAAAAAAGAAAAGGTCAAACGTCATACTAAAACAATTTAATCTTCCGTGCCTTGCGATGTTTGATGGCCCCTTTGCGCTGCACCGCCTCCCCATGACGTGCGGCACCTGCTGTAGACGATACAGCCAACACTTCTGTCCCATCCCAAGTATCTTCGGCGCGGTCCAACAGTTCGGGGGGTCCCGCTTCGTACTTTCGAAAAAGATACTCAATCGAATACTTCCATCGCTCCTCGTCGTACTTCTGCCGTTCAAGCAACTTTTCATATTCACGCGGTGTTTTAGGAATCTCCTTGTGTATCCCATGGTCCACAACCGGCAACCCAAGCAACGCGTAAGCCTCTGGCGTGGCGTAAATGGCATACCGCTGGGGCATCAACTCCTCCCGCATAAACTGTCGGCTCACATATACGGTCTCATACTTGCGACCGAACCAGGAATTCTTTTCCTCGTTATACAAGTTCACAAGGAAAATAACAGGGATTTGAATGCTTGGAATTTGCCGCGGTTCCCCAACCTCTAATAAAGGTCGATTGCGAATTGTGCATGGGTACGGCTTGGGAAGATAACGGATGTCATACTCGCCAGGACGATGCTCACTCATTGGATACCGCGTCGCATTCTCCTTCATGCGTAGTGCGTAGTTCGACAAAGCCATGCGCTTCCAGTAGGGTGTGCATGCAATACGGTCACTGTAGCCTATTGAGACGCCAAAAGAGCCACCAACCTCACCACCGGGCGGCGGCGGCATCGTGACCTTCACGTCGTGACGGGGTGGCGGCACCCACGGCGCCACGCGTCGAATGCCCGTTCGCCTCATTCGGCCGGTGTGAGTATTAAAACTATTTCCTTCGGGGCAAATGTCTTTGGGATCAAACCCAACGCAACCGCGTGATTTGACCTCCTCCTCTTTCACACCTCGCACAAACCCGCCGGTGTTGCCACCCGCAAAGTAAGCACCCCAATGATGGTTGGAGACAATTGGCAGGACACAAAAGAAGAAGAAAAAAAAAAAAAAATAAATAATAATAATAAAAAACACTGCGTAAAGGAAATCAAGGTTCATAAAAGACCGTCTGTGTGGCCTCACGTAAAACCGCATCATATGTTTCAAAAAAAAAAAAAAAAAAGCCATGAACAAAAACACAAATACACACATATACATATACATATATATATGTGTCGCAGGTAGGAGAGAAATCCTTTTTTTTTCCCTCAAGTTCTTTCCTTCTCGAGTTTTTTCATCCGTTAATTTCCTTCTCTTTCTCTTTCTCTTTCGCTCTCTCTCTCTCTCTCTTTGTCCTTACCTCTACACAGGGTTCATTTACTTTTTAGCCACTAATTTGTACTTGCAAAGAGTCGTCCAGCATCTGCATCAACTGGGGATAACGCCATTCAGCGTACAGCATCAACAACGAGGAGATGATCTCAGACCACCAAGCTCGCAAAAGCATAAAACCCAATTGCCATCGGGAGCTTGTCCTTCTGGCAACAACGGCCGAGTATCGTAACATACGCAGTGGACGGTTGACAGGCCTCTGAAGCTCCCTATTGATCGCCTTGACAGCCATGATATTTCGTAACACTAATGCGTATTCCTTCGGGAGTCCAGACACGATGTTATTCACCTCATGCATCCTATTCCGGACCTGCTCTCGCATCATCTCCATGGTTGCTCTTGTCGTTAGATTTGTCTCTGCACTAAATGCCTCATACGGATGCTGCAGGAAGCATGATGCAAAGAGCGCATAATCCTCACACCCAAAACGCTTTGCAACTTGTTTTAGCGTAGGGGTGTCATGTGTGACAGCGGCGGTCCAGATACACGCTAACTCGGCACGCATCTCGTCCGACAACTCTGTGCACAGACCAAAGTCAAGCAACACAACTTGCGGCTGCCCATTCGAGAGGCGGTGCACAAGAATATTCCCCGCGTGGGGGTCGCCGTGTACAAAGCCTGTGATAAAGAGCTGGTATGCTATCGCGTCGTAGAGCCAGGCGGCAACGGTTCGGGTTTTTAAACCCAGCGCCTCAATGGCACGACGATCGGATATCTTGGCAGCGTTTGCCACCAGTCGTGTGGTCAATACACGTCTTGTGGTGTAGTCACGCAGGACGTCCACTGTGACGACGCGATTCCCAAATCCACCGGCCTTCAAATCCCGCCCTGCTCGTTCGCAGTTGTCGGCTTCCAGAGTAAAATCCATTTCGTTCGCCACCGTGTTGTTTAACTTGCAGACAATCTCTGAGAGGTCGTATCCGCGAAAGAAGAAACCCGCAATGCCTAGCATCAATTGGATCGTCCTCATATCCCCACGGAACCGATGGGCAATGTCTAAGTACTGCACCTTTACCGCCACCTCCACCTGCTCCTTCTTGAGCCGCCCACGATGAACTTGGGCGAGTGACGCGGCAGCAATGGGATGGGGATCAATCTCCGAGAATATATCATCAATGGGACGCTGCAGATCACGTTCAATCGTCGCCAAAACCTCCGAGAAGGGACGTGAAATAACAGCGTCCTGCAGAGCCGCCATCGTGGTGCAGTATTGAGGCGGCAGGATGTGACTCAGGTTGGCAAAAATTTGTCCCGCCTTGACGTAAAGCCCACCGTTTGTTTCTGCAAGTTCTACAAGGCGAGAGGCACTACGGAGATGGACCGCATTCCACGCCTCTTGTGAATCCCCTTCCTGCAGGTTCAGTTGATAATCCATTAGGATGTTCCCGGCAACATATACGCAACGACACACACGACCAACGCCCTCAAGCAACACCCGTGCTGGCAAGACTGGCGCGGGGACAAGTTCCAACGGCGGTATCATCACAACAACTGTCGCAACGGCCGTGCCTCCCACGAAGTAACCGACGCAGCGACCAAAGAGGCGACGGTATGAGAGTGGCGCCGCCACCATCCTCAACACCGACCACCACCGTCACCAGCAAC
The DNA here is from genome assembly GCF_000209065.1 of Trypanosoma cruzi. Classification (NCBI taxonomy): domain Eukaryota; phylum Euglenozoa; class Kinetoplastea; order Trypanosomatida; family Trypanosomatidae; genus Trypanosoma; species Trypanosoma cruzi. The sequence goes on from NW_001849533.1 coordinate 192,421, forward strand.
AGCAACAGCAGCAGCACCCCGCTCTCTTTTTCTCTCTCTCTCTCTCCCGCCCACACGCACGACCACAATCGCACGACTGCAGGACTAGAACGTAATAAAAAACGGTCGCTTCACCCCTCAACCGTTAAAAGTAAAAAAAAGAAAAAAAAAGTTCCCTGCCACACAGTAAGTGAATAGAACCAGTCTCTCTCTGTGTGTATGTATACTTATCTAAGTAAATTAAAAAAAAAAAAAAAAAAGGAAAATTGCGTTGGCAATTTCTTTTACCCCCAAAGAACCCCATCAGAAAGAGAAATAAGCAGCAAAAAAAAAAAAAAAAACAAGTGGCAGACTCAACACCAACACAAACATAATCGTTTCGGTTTGTATTCCCTCGGGTCGTTAAGCTTTCAGTCGTCCTTCATGTAATATATATATATATTGATTCCTGTGGGGGTTTGTTTTCGTAGGGGAAGCTTCACACGCAAATTGCCCGCGATACGGAGAAACAACACGTGACGACTGCAAATGCACGCATGCCTCTCAAAGAAAAGAAAAGAACTCGTTCGATTGCACGCAAACACATTTCCCTTCCCCTCAATCAATCAAAAACAAATAAAAAAAAACAAAACAAAAAAAAACTGAATAGAATAAATGAGGGAATTCATCAACGTGGACATGTGAATTGAAGTGTGGCCCGCCGTCCCTTCCCTGCTTGCGTCGTCTCTCATTCAATCTCCACGACATCGACATCATCCCCGTCGGAGTCTGACAGCACCACCGTCACTGTCGCCCTATTTCCCGCAGCAGCATCCGTCACGTTCAGGGAAGGGGAATCGACAACATCGTCTTCGTCGTCGTTCTCCACGCCGCCGGTCTTGGTGGGAACAACACGATCACCATTACCATTATCGTTTTCAGCAGCAGCATTCTTTTTTGAATCCGCAACAAGTTTTTGCTCCAACTGGAGTGCCGCGTCAATTCCCTCCAGTTTCACTGCATCACTCCCCTCAATCGCAGGACTGTGGTTAACCACAAGCCGCCACTCCACCTCGTGATTGAGATCGTCGACAAGAAGTTCCAGCGGCCTGTCTGCAGCAGTCATCAGGTCCGCAAGCGGCGTCATTGCCAGAGCCTCGTACTCGTCCTCTTCGTACAACACATTTGCACCACAGAAGACAGATGCTGCCGTCATGGACAGACGTTCCCGTAGCACAGTGCAGAGAAACTGCCCAAGCGTTGTGTGAGTGGCGTCCAGAAACACACGAACGGTAGGATAATGCTCACGGCAGACAAGACAATTGCTGCTCGGCAGGCTGGGTGGTGCACTGTGCACGAGAAAAAGGTCCGTTGCCCACCGTTTTTGTATTGCATCGTTTTTCTTGCTGGTTTTGTCGTCGCTGCTGGAGTCTCCTTTACGGTCAGAGCCATGTGTGACATGAATATTACAACCGCAGGGGTCTGGGAAAGGACGGCGTCGTACCTGCGGCACGCGTCGCACGTACACCATTTGTGGCTTTCCAAAACGGCATGTCGTTTCTTTCATGCCAAGCACACAAAGCGCCTGCTGCACCACCGCCGCTGCCACAATGGCGTTTGTCGTTGCAATGGCTGGCACAATGGCGCCCGCAATACTGCGTATCTCCTCCACTGACTGCAGGGGGAAAATGTGAAAAACAAAAGCACGCAAGTTTGCTACAGCTGCCACAAAATCAACCGCATCGTCGTCTTCCTTGCAAAAGGCATGCCGATTGCCACGTCGTACACATCGTGTGAAGGCGTCCAGAAAGAGTGATACAGTGTCCTCAAGGCACAACGAGGTATCCCGTAGAATGTGAAGCGATTTCACTCTTGTGGCATCAACTGACATTTGTTCCGCCATTCGTTGAATGAGATCCTTCGAAAGTGGCACAGGCGGCTGCGTCGCCCACACAGTCTTCATACTAAGCAATTCTTGAATTTTTTCGTGAAACAGAGATCCTGCCAGAACAGCCGCCATGCCACAAATACTTAAACCACCATCGCAAGCGTCCACCTCGCCTTGCAGTTCTTCCTCCTGTTGGGTGATAATTGCATCAACAAAGGCAAACTCATCCTTCTCTTCCCGCTTTCCCTCACCAAAAAGTCGCTCATATAACTCCTTCGCGTAGTGCACACAGTGGACCATGGTAGTGGGCCGTGCATGAATGGTACAAACGGCGACGGTCTTTTGGTTTGCTGCCTTTGGATGGCAATCGTAGCACTCATACAGGCCGCGTATAATGGGCTGCACCTGGCCATTGTAGCCCATCGTGCCGCTCTCTATAAGAGGAACGTCTGTGCGCATACACATGCGATTCACATGTTGACGCGCCGAAACATTATCGAGTGCATTCAGCACAAGGGAAAACTGAGAAAAGAAAGCGTCATCGTACGCTTCATTCTTAATGTCCGCGTGATGAGCACGAATGACAGGCAACATTCGTTCTGAATATGTCGATGTGAACCAGTTTAGTATTGCCTTGCGCGCGGTATCTGCTTTGGATGCACCAACGTCCTCCTTTTGAAACAAAAATTGACGGTTCAAATTCGTGGCATCGATTGTGTCAAGATCAAAAACATCCAGATTGCGAAAGCCATACAAGACAAGAACTTTTAGTAACTCGCAGCCAATGCCTCCCGCGCCCACCACAAGTATACGCTCTTCCATCAGTGTCTCTTCACCATGCAACGTTTCATCCTTTGCAGGGGAAACGCAACAATTCGCCGCCACCTGTGTCATCGCCGTTTCTGTAAGGGTGTTTGTCACCATGACCTGCCGCTCCTCCCAATACACCGGCAGCTCATCCCAAACTTCTCCATTAAAAGACTCCAGTGATACCGCGGTGATTCGCGGATATCTTGCTGCTGCCTCCATATCCGCCATCCTTACTTTTTCCGGGCACTCTATAGCAGTACACGCCGACGTTGTGAGTGACAAAGCAAGAATGCCTGGAACCAGGCAAAACGAGGCACCTTTACCGGCGGCATGAACATGGACGTCAATGTGTGGTCTACCATTGATCTTCTCATGCTGCCCCACCCATGGCTCAAATGCTTTCAGCACGGCTTCCGTGATGGAAGCAGCAGAGACTTGAAACGATGAAACATCTGTCATTTCCATGACGCCAGTAGCCCACCCCTCACCTTTAAAGCGTTTGGCGTCGCCCCTCGAAACAATACCAACTTCGTCGTCCCCGCGACTACACGATGCTTGTGAAAAAAATGACCTCTTGGGAGGAAAAAGAAGATGTCCAATGTACACCCGCATCATTTTCCCTACGTATTCTTCTTTTCTTTTCCTGCTGGTTCGCCAAAGCGATGAATGGGACAAGACACAAATGAAAAGGAGCACACAAAGAAGTGCATGCACAAACCAACACAAAGGAAAGAGGGGGAAGTGGCGAGTGGAATTGACTATTTATGCGGAAAGCTTGCAATCAAATATGTCCATGTCTTCTCTGCCTGCCACGCCACAGCACCGTCCTTGATCCGTGCCGCATAACCGCCAGAAAAAAAAAGGTTCATGCAGGCAATAAACACACACACACAAAAAAAAAACATCAACAAAACTGCGTCTTCCTTCTGTGTGTGTTTGTGACGGTAAATCCCTCACTTCTCATTCTTTTTTCTTCATTCCGTCCGCAAATGAAATGAGGGAAATACAAGCGCCAGCCAAAATGGCATGCCTCACCATCGAGACGCCGACCACTCGCCTCGCTGTCACATGGCGGACCTCTCAGTGGGAGATGTATGCTCGCTTCTTCTCCAAGTACAACTGATCTCGCACCACCTTTGCCATCGTAAAGCGCCACTGATGAAACTCCTCCATCGTGAGACGGTACCGCAGGACGGAGCCGCTGCTCAGTGTGATCGTTAGCGCGACAGTAGGGATGCCAACGCGTGATATCTGCCCGGATGACACCAGAACGTCCACAGTCCAATCCACATCCAAAATACGCTCTCGTTGAAGCGGACCGTTGACTGCCGCTGCTGATTTTGCTTTTGTTTCCGGTGGTGGGGATGCGGAGGACATTTCAGGCGAGCCTGGAAAGCAATGATAAAAGAAAGACGCGAATAGACGTCAAAATAAAGGGGGGGAAAAGGAAGTTAAAAAAACAAAAAAAACAAACAACAACAACAAAACCAGTACAAAACACCATTTGTACAAGTAAGCTAGGAAGTACACACACACACATACACACAAATACATAAAATAAAAAACATGTAAAAGTGAAATTAAGCAACACAGGTGGTTTGTGCAAAATAAAATAAACCAAAAACATAAAATAAGCCCCAGACATCTGTTTTTTTTTTTTTTTTACTTTTCTTCTTCTTCAAGAGACACATTTATTCTGTTGCGCCTCATCACATTATTGCCATTTGCCGTCTCTTTCCATTACAGCAATGAGTAACCTTTAGATATTTGTAAAGAAAGTGAGACATGCGCGGATTTAATGCGCCCGTGACACCACAGACGCACCAAAGGCAACACTGGGGTCCACCGGAGGAGGTGCAGCGTAAAAGGCAGCCGTGATGTTCGCAACGGCGGTGGCACGACACTTCTCCTTCTGCGTCGTGCTTTCAAGATGCGTGCAGGTTGGATAAGGAGGCATCGGAAACGCGGAGTCCCTATTGTCATCACACAACTGAAATAGTTTAATGCACCGGTTTGAGCAGCGCGCTAACATCAACGCCCGCTCCAGCCAATTTGGTTCTCTCTGTACATCGCGACACGATGGTGGTAACCCGACAAGCCAATCGGCCTCGGGGAAAAAAGGCTCATCATCCAGTGATGAAAAATTTTTCTCAGCATTCCCTTCCCATCCTTCAGAGGATTTACTTTGGACGTGATCATGCGTCTCTATTCCCACAAACGCCGCTTCACTCATCCCGCAATCGCCATCATGAGGCACGACTTCGTTGTCAGCCGCATCAACCTCAGGTGGCACAAGCGATTTCGCCGTCACATCGAGCGATTCATGGCATTTTTTTCGCTTTTCGTCGCGCAGAAGTTTTGTATGGGGAAGAATGTATGCGTGCAGCACCGACCGCGACCGCTTAGGCATCACCCCTTCTTCACGGCCTCATGACGACGACGACCACAACCGCCACCGTACAGAGAGAGAGAGAAAGAGTCACAGACAGATAAATACGTACGTAAGTACGCACACACACACACACAAACACATCGCCGCCCATGGCAACTATCAAAGAGGGCAGCAACAACCCCCGCAATGCACAGAAGCGGAAAGGACACACAGTAAAAAGGATAGGATGAGGAAAAAAGAAACACAAAAAAAGGGGGAAAAAAAAGAAGGGATCCACTAATAAAGGGATGGGGAAAATAACCGCACCAACCTGCCTTCTTTAACGGCTTATTAAAAGCATATAATCCTTTGCATATTCTTTTCTTTTCCAGAGGCAGCGCCGAATAAATATCAGACAACAGCGTTCATTCCAGCATGGCTGCACAACAGGGAGGGGTTGTTTTTTTACTTTTTTTATTTTTCATCCCTCCTAAACGTCGTCGTCTCTTCGTGACTACAGGGCCGAAACTCCCGCTTTTCTTTTTTTTTTTGTTTCTTTTACATCTCCATCTGGCGGTAAACATCAAATGGACTCGACAATAGGGAGGGAGAGGGAACAACAACGTCAATGATCAAATAAAAAAAAACAACAACCAACGCTGCAGCCAATCAAGTAAATAAATAAATAAACATCTATGTGCCAACACACACACACAGACATACAGACAGACACACGCAGGCACACGGCAACGCAAACAAAACAAAAACAAACAAAAAAAAAAAGCACAACACAATCGTATAAAACATAATATAAAATCTCATTTTTCAAATCACAACAGTTTTCCTTCTTTTTTTTTTTTTTTTTTTTGATTTCTCCTTTTTGTGTTATCACGTGTTCCTCCCCTCCGTTGCCTCATCCTTGGCAGGCTTGTTTGAGCATGTTAACTTGCTCCGCCATGACCTTCGCGTTGGCGATCCGCTGAAGTAGTGCCACTGTGACGGATGCGGCGCTGAGAATGCTGCCACAGATGGTGATAACAGGCGATACGAGGCCCCACAGGCCCCTGGAATGAAGCTTCGATGCTATACCGGCGTAATCCAAAGCAACATCTGCCGATGCGACCGTTTTGTATTTTATTGCTGTTGTTGCTTGTGAATTATCAGAATTCATGGAAAATGCTCGCCGCAGCCACTGCCTCCATGAGGTGGAATCAAAGCCCAACGACAATTCTTCCTGCCCCATGGCGGTTCCTCGAAGTTTGGCAAACTTAAACAGCTCTTTCAAAACACGGCCTGTGTGTTCTTCCCGCAGTTGAGCTTGATACTCCATGTAAATAAGATTTCCCAAAACAACAGCCGTCATAGCAGCAGCCAACCACATACAAATCCTACTCTCACGGTAAAGTTTATTGACCGAGTCATCAAGAAAGACGGCAGCCTCCGTTAAAATTTCAACCTCGGCTTTTGTTAATGCTACTTCCACATATCCCTTCTTTGGGGCTAATTTTTTTCCAGCTGCCGTAGATCCATCTACTTCTAATTCTTTTTCTTCTTCTTCTTCTCCCAACTGAAACCTTGCTGTGACGCCGTAGTGATCAGAGATGGGACAGAAACGTGGTTCCAATGTGTTTGCCGAATTTTCATTTGTTTGGCGTTCCGAAAAGGCAAAAAGTTGCCCGCACCAAAACGCACAGCTCAATCTGGAGAACCATTTCAAAGCCTTTACCCCAAGTCCTTCTTCTGGTGGGATTTGAACCTCATTGTTCCCTGTAAAGACAACCACACCCGCAGGTCCTTCTTCACCATTGATTGGCATCTTAAAAGGGTAGTCTGCGGCCGCATCCGGGCAGTCGTTAAACGCAGAGAGACGAAGTGTATTCGATGTAAAGAAGATATGATCAATCTGACACGGCACATCACCTCCTTCCACAAACCAACCATCTTTGGGTGAGTTAAACATATTTGCATCTGAATATGTCAGTGTGGCAGTGTTGATTCTTTTTTCACGCTCAGACATCTCTGGACGGTACATAATGGATGGTGGGAGCACCGAAACCAACTTGTACCCGCGTTTACGTAATAAAATGAGCATTGCCTGCAACTCCAGAGAGCGCTGTGTTGCATTAAAATCTCCTCCAATAATAACACGATCGGTGGGATGTGATGTTGACGAGATAAATTCCGCAAGAGAAATTGCTTGGCTCAAGCGAACCGGCAAGTAGAGTTCATCACGCCAATTTAACAAACGAGCGGTTTTCTGATAGGCTGCCACGAGATGTGTATTATACAATAACACATCTTCATAGGGTGGATCGGGGCTCACACCCCTCCTTGTGGTGCATGGGACATGGATGCGCAACAGCGATGCCCCCTTGTTGGCGTAATAGTCACCGTGAAGTACACGTTCAGGGTACCCTTGCAGTGGAAACGTAAAAAACAATGCAGATTTAATGGGAAAACGAGAGATGACGGCAATACCGGAACCGTAAAAAGCACTTGGAAATCGCTTGAAGTATCGTTTCTCCCGCACTTCACTGGGCAGATTGGAAATAATGAGCTCAAAGTCCTCCTTCGAAAACTGTTCCTGAAGCAAAATAATATCATAATGAGCAACTTTCGCGGCAAATCGCGCCATACGGGCGGCACGATATTTGGAGTTAAATATCCCCCACAGGTTAAAGCTCAGGACCGTAATTTCAGTTGGCATTCCGTCCGTGTGGTTGAAGATGAGGAATGGAGACTCGTTCGCTGCAGAGGTCTTGGCGTGAGATGTTTCTTTTACTTGCTTCTTGTCTTTTTATCAGCTGTAGGAATCAATAGATCTAGAGGAGACAGACGCAATAATAATAATAATAATAATAATAATAATAATAATAATAATAATAATAATAATAATAATAATAATAATAAGAATAAAAAACACACTAAAAAAAAGTTATTGTTGATTGTTTAAATCCATCAACAATTTCTCACTAAATTCCCTCATCCCTTGTCCCAGAACCTCCCTCCCTTCAAGGCCATAGCTTCGATACCACTCATCATCTACATACATACATACATACATATATATATACATATTGTACTATATTATATTCTAAAGCCACGACAGCTCCTATCCGCTAATATTCAAAGCGTAATTACGCATTGGCCGTCTGGTCCGCCACCTTTGGCATCCACGGTGCGACACGATTGACGGGGTATGACATGCGCATATGCATCTCTGGACGACGCATGTGTACACGAGGCTGCAGGAACCGTTTTGCCTCCAACGGAATGTCAACAGGTACTTTAAGTGTTACCTGCTGTTGCTGCTTTTCCATTTCTGTAATAGCCAGATGCAGCCATTCACCATCCAATTCCTCTGTGTGGTGAATGTGATCGTGTATCGCCTGAACATGTGCCTTTGCCACACCGACCTGCTCGTGTACAATGTGCGCCACCTCATTTGCCTGTTCTTGGGTTACTTCCGCTATCTTCTGAGCCGGGTTCCCTGCCCACAACTCCCATGCATGAATACGTGTGTCTTTCGGCACATTTGACCCTGCAGCAACGATTGCTCCATTTTCAACAACTGCACCAAGCGCAACAGACACACCTGGCCCAATGTATACTCCGTCTCCAATGGTGCAACAGTCCAGTGTGCTGCCAACACCAATGTAAACGCCATTTCCAACGCTTACTTGACCTAAAAAGGAAGCACGATCCATCACAACTGTGTGATCACCCAAGACTGTTTCCTCCCGTACATGGTAGTTACGAATAACGACATGATAGAAAATGCATGTGTCATGTCCAAGTACGACGTTTCCACTAAGAAAGGCACTCGGCGCAATAAAAGCGGAATCTTGCGTCCACGGTAACATCCCACGGTAGGCACGAACGTTCTGGTGACGCATGACAGGATACATGTGGCGGTTTGTCTGTAGATAATGTGCCATGATTGCAAGCCGGGCCCCCACGTCCTTCAGCATAAAGCCAAAGTACGGCACAAAGCCTGGAACAATATTTGCAGGCATGCCGATCCCGTGGCAAACAATTTTGTCACAAAGAAAGACAGAAAGTGTTTGGGAATTACACGCCAATTACTTTTTCTTCCTGCTAAAAAGGAAATAAAAACAAGAAAAACAACAACAACAACATAATAATAATAATAATCCAAACTTAATAATAAAAAAAAAAACAAAAAAAAAACTAACGAGGAACAGGTATGATGCACCTTGCGACGTGGACGCGGCCAGCCCCAAGCGGTACTGCCACGAGGGCTCCGATGAAGACAGAAGAAGAGGTGTATTTATCCATAAAAGTGACAAAAAGTCCATCTCAACCCTCCTCCCACAAAAATAAACAAGCATACATAAAGACATGTACA
>NW_001849533.1:201916-218689 GCF_000209065.1 Trypanosoma cruzi
CCCTTAAAAAAAAAAAAAAAAAAAAAAAAAAAAAAAAAAAAAAAAAAAAAAAAAAAGGAAAAGAAAAATATATATATGAATATATATATAAATATATGTATTTATACTTTCTTTCACTTTGTGTGAAGAAATTCCATCAACGGTGGGTCATAATAGTTTCTCTCTCTCTCGAGTGCATTTGTAAAGGCAAAGGAGTCGCCATTTTCACGGTCTGTGACATCACTATCGTCATCTGTAGCCTTGTATTCACCCTCCATGGTGTCATCAAGGCGTTCTGATTCAACCCCTTCCAATTCTGCCAAAGTGGCACCCTTCTCAGGTTCTTCATATAGAATATGCCTCAAACCACATAAAACAGGACACAACACTGCCAATCGAGGCAACGTCTCCTCAAAAAGTACCAAACGTATTGCATCGTTTTCAATCGTTGCGGAAAGAAAAAAAATGGCTTGATATCGAAAAAAGGCATCATGAATAACAAGAGAACGGATAAGTTTAAGCTCTATAAACCGTTGTGAACAAATCCAACCAAACACATTGTAATTCGTAATTTGCATTCCAAGTCCACGGATTACCATCACCTCTTCAATGTGCGCACGCTGGAAACCAGCCACCATACGCCATACGGACAATATACAACAAAATATCATCAAAAACAGACGCGGCAAAAACGAATTTGGTGTCCATTTGTCCATCAAAAGAGGAACGACACCGTCAATCTTCTTTTCAGTACCGTTAAGGGAAAAATACATCCAATTTGCTCCTTGCAGAGGGCCTAAAAATGTGGGCAGGGACGGAAGCGCTAAAGCAATCAGCACCACCAGCAACATCACGTCGTTGACCGAAAAAATACGTAAAAGAAACGGCGTGTTTGGTCCAAAGGGGTTGCGCTGACAAACACGGTACGACCGAAAGCAGTCATTGTAATCGGTCTGAAAAACATCCACCATGACGTTGGTGCTGGTGATGTGGCCCTCCAGCAACACTTTCGGCGAGACATGCCTCGAGGACACCGGGTCGGTCTTCGTTTCACCCATCAAATTCAAAGGCAAACACGAGGGGGTTTCTCCCCCACAGATGCTTCACGCAATAAGTTGCGCAGTTATAATAATAATAATAATAATAATAATAATAATAATAATATGACGGTGCAGTGCACTCTATAATATAATATTTGAATGATACGGTGTGTAATGTACCCACTTTCCCTCTCAACTTCCACCACCACACGTTGTTTCCACTGTGTGATGATCACCTCCACATTTAAAAAATTCAAAGCCAACCAACCAAACAAATAATAATAACAATAATAATATGAAAGTCCCAGAAATTCATTTTCTTCTCAAGACAAGGCAATGACATACATAAAGAAATCATAAGCGGCAAATGCCCCCCCCCCCCCCCCCAAAAAAAAAAGGTAAAAACAAACAAAAGTACGGAGAAGAAGGGAGAGAGAGAAAAGAAAGAAAAAAAAAAAAGACGACGTCTTCCCTCCCGGTATGTCCGACTAAAAAACCTTGGCGACAAGATCATCGTGCAAGAAGGTGTATAGCTGTTTGGCGTTTTCCTCTCCCATGGCTTCCACGAGTGCAGACTCGTCAATAGTGGCAAGCCCCGCAAGTGAGCCACAAACTGCCATGACTCGTGCTGCATTGCCCGGTGTAATGCCCGGGAAACATGACAAGACACGGGCCGCAAGATGTGACGCCTCCTTCTCCATGGCGGAGTCGTGCGGATCGATGTTTCCACGTGTGAGTGATGGTGTGCTTGGATCCACCGCCTCCCGTGCAAATGTGCGCTTCATCTCATGTATGATACCCGCCGACTGTGTTGGATCACGTGACCACAACACCTGCACCCGTGGAAAAGAAGCATAGAGACGTGCAATCCTTGCAAACAGCCCACCACCTTCAAAATGAGCCACAGGGCCTGAGACGTCACTTGTGGCGGCAGGTGAGGGGGATGAAAAAGACAAGCGAAACGGTGCACTACGATCGAATTCAACAAGACACATTGGAAACTCGTAGCGTCGAGAGAGAGCTGCGAGCTGCGTGAAGATGCGACCTGAAAACAACGACTGGATGAAGTCCGGAGCACTCTTCCGTTCCAGCGCGTACAATGGAGACAAAACATAGTCGGCTGTCGCAAGCGTCAGAGGAACAAGTTCAATGCCGCGACGGTACAAAGCGTACGGCAACAGTGATCGCAACTCACGCTCGTCAAACACAACGAGCGGAGCCTCCAAAGCGGTTGTTGTCGTGGGAGCAGAGCCACTCACTGTGGACATTTGCACTTCACGCAATTCATTCCCGCAAAGACCCGGCGGGCCCTGTTGTCTCCGGCCCAAGTTTTTCTTAAGAATTAACCCCGAATCCAAGTTTTCCTGCACCGCGCGTAGCGTGTTCCTGTCTGCTAAAAGTGATCCTGTCAGTGTCGCCTTGGCATGTGCCAGCGCCTCAAAGGCCTCACGCTCCTCCTCCAAAACCCGATCCGTGACCGGCGATTCATGCAATTGCTCCACTAGCACCTGCACCCGCAATTGACGCAAACTTTGCGGCTCTAATGCGTCTTGGGTCATCTCCAACATGCGAAGGAAGCGGAGCTCCTGCTCCACCACAAGAATTCGTGTCGGTAACGCGAATGCATCATGAACCCCTTTCACCATCGAAATCAATTCGGATGCACATAGCAATGACCCGTTCACCACCGCCACACGTAGAGAAGGTGAAGGCAAGTTGCAATCGGAAGACGCCACAGACAAGAGAGCAATACCAGCACCCACAGAGTCCAGGCACAACAGAGTCCCGGGGCGCCTTCCCTCCCCTTGTTTTTCTTCATGTTGTTGTTTTTCTTCTTCCTCTGATGGCGGCGTAAGTGGAGCTTGACTCAGAAGTAATTGATGCAGTGAAACACTCTCCGCTCCGCCACTCCCATCATTGCTGATGGCGGGGTTATGACTTAACCTACTGCTTTGGGAAAAAAGAAAACTTGGACCCTGCGAGAGGGTACGCGTCGGTGTCTTCTCTATGCAAATGCCAACTCCTTTTTTCACGGCATTCCCAACCTCACTTCCAACATCTTCGTCATCATTATTATGATTCCCTGCGACCTCCTCATCCTCCTCATCCTCCTCCTCCATAACTTCATCATTGTTTGCGAGAAACCACGTGCGCAGGTTCACATGTGTTGTCTTCTCCGTCGCTGGGGCCTCTGCACGTCGGCGTATGTCAGCACCATGTCTCGCTTGGTAAGCCGCAACAAAACCGTTCAACTCAAATGTCTGGAAATCCTCTAGAGTGTGTGTAAGACGGCATACATAGCGACGAAGCGCGCGCTCACCAAAAACAATCAGTAAAAACACGGGATTCGATGCATTCCCTGCAGTTCTTCCACGTTGTGTGTCTCGGCACCACCCTTGTATAACGCGGTTTGCAAACTCCATGCATGAATCCACCTCATCACTGCGCGGTAGGAGCAAACGCTGCGATGTCGCTGGCTCCACACATACGACATCCTCTTCTTCTCCCACCATCTCCACGTCCTCCACAACAACATAATCTCCAACTGTATTCATGCAATCACCGTTTCTGTGACTGTCGAAATCATTTCCCTTCTTCTTCACAATACTCATTTCCACTTTACCGATGCGGTGAATCGCCAGCGTAACGATTGGGCTAAAATGTTTTGACAACGTCCACGGTGCATCGGGCGGCTGACATGTGAATGCCCTTGCCGAAGTCACATCTCGTGTTTGGCGTGCCACGCGTGCTGTCAGTGCCGCTTCAAGAGCAAATAACCACGAAAACGGAGAGAGACGTCGGACTCCTCGCCGCAATCGACGAACGTCAAGGAGGCTTTCAACGAGTCTACTGAATGGCCACCAGGGTCCATGTGCACGTAAGGCACAGTCCAAGTCGTCATCCAGAGTGAAATCCACGACATCCACAGCATCCTCCTCACGGATACACCCAAAAAGAATGACGGTAGGATCCGATGGCACCACCCATGGCTTTCGCACATAACGCGGTGGTTGTTTTTCCAACCGTTGCCGCCGCGATATGGGCTGCAGACGCGAGAATGGATCGTCCGCGTCAAGACTATTATTATTCACATTATTGGTATTGCCACTTCTGTTGTCATTACTGCCGCTGCCGCTGCCGTCCAGTGTTCGACCCAAACGTGCCTCAAGAGCATGGAGCTCTCTAATGACCTCCTTTATGACCTGACAGAGCAGCCCGTCGATAGCGGTGATGCTGGACGACACGCCTACAGCAACACGTTCCACGTTCAATGGCCGCTCCTTTGCAAGCTGCTCAAAATGCTGCATCACACTGAGACGAAAACGTGGAAACAGTTGTATTTCGTCCACGTGCACCTTTGTCAGAAACGGCTCCTGACCAATACGCCTTCGCTGTAGAAGATACCGCACAAAACACGGGTTATCTGAAATAAGAATAAAAGGTGGATGACGCCTACACGATAATAGTTGCATCGCACCACCACCTCGCAGAAGAATTTCCGCACAGAATGCGATGCTTGGCACAACCCTATCTGAGCGCATAGGGGTTCCGTACGGCAGCAACACAATGGCGATACCCACAAGTTCACGTGACAGACGTCTGTGCAGCAGATCCGCACACAACATGCGGCTGCTCAACACCACCACACCACCGGTTTGGTAATAGGTGCAGCGAGTGCGGGTGGAAGTGCCCTCCTCGGCCACGTGCACCTGCACACGTTTTCCGTCTATATTGTTGAGGGAAGACGTGAGGGCTGCGGCCACTCGCGACAGCGTCCCACTTTTTGTGCCATCGGGTAACACAACACAAGAGACGCAGGCATGGAGTGATGACAACCCCGCAAGGGCGCGGCGGATGAGATGTGAAACGATGCCCTCAACGTCAAAGCCGCAACTTACGACGCATAATTGCGCGTTGATGTCCTCAATGCCGTGCCCCGTGCACCATCCTGCAATCTGACTCGTTATGGTGGGCAACATTCCCCTCATAATCCATCGAATGTCATAGAGCAAGCACCAAGACAAAAAAAAAAAAAATAATAAAATAAAAAAATGAAAACATTAGAGGGTCACACACACAAGCAGGGAGAGAGAGAAAGAGAGAGAGGGAGAAAAAAAAAGGAAAAAGACAAAAATCATTGACACATGAGTCCGCCATACACAGACAACTCTGTTGTCAAATGCAAAGTGGCGTTACGGCAAGCAAGCATATACTGATACATAGTTCCATCCAATACATCCAAACAGCAGCCCCACGGCCGCACGCCACTGTGGCTCACATAATGGATGTGTAAAAACAACAACAACAACAAAAAACAATTATCATCCTGTTCCTTTTATAGCAGGTTTCTCGCACGCAGGATTACATATTCAAACTCGGCATAGTTCAAAAGTAAATCTTCCTCCTGAACGGGTACTTTGCGCAGCAGTTGTGGCTCCATACGGCCAACATGAATACACAAATCCCGCTGTACCTCACCGAGCTTCTGAAAAGACAGATTTTTTCCATAAGATTCCCAACTAAGAATTAAATATCGAACTTCTTTCCACGGCACAACACCGGAACACGATGGGTTAAGATCCCTGAACCACTGCAGGATAAGAGGATCGGCGTAAAGGGCCTCCTTTAACAAGGGCGCAATAAATACAATCTGTCGCCGTGTGATGGTAAGGGATCGATTAGGGTTTTGAGCCAAAATAATACGGTACTCTTCATCACCAAGACAGACGATAATGACGGCTGGTAACTGTTTGTGAAGTGCGACAGTCACCTTATCACGAACGCTACATTGCTCGGCATCCGACGCATCCAGGAGATGGATATCATTATGTAAAACACGCTCATCGATACCTCCATCGGATTCATACTCCAAGGTGTATGTGACATCATAATTTACAGCAAGAACACGGGCGATATGCAATGAAACATCCGAACAGAAACGTCGAGCCAATACCCGTGAACCAACACAGAGAGGAGAAATGGGATCATGTAGGGCCAGTTGTGGTGGCAATTGTAGGTCCTTCAAAGACCACAACTCCATTCCCTCTAGTAAATTAACAACATCTTCATTACTACTGCTACTCTCACCTGCCTCTGCATGACCCTGTCGGAAGGCATCCTTTTCTCCATCAAGGGGAAATGCCTTTTTAACCGCCTCTTTCCAACGTTTCGCAATGTCCATGAACGCTGCAATGCCTTCGGTTACGACTGGCGAATTGCTCACTTTGGCAATCAACTCAACGTCCTCTTTACGGACTCTCTGCCTATCTGGGCCGTACTGAATGAGTTGCAGCGGTGCACCACTACAGTATGGACGTACCACAAACAATCCACTTGAAGCAACTCCAACAACCAATCCTCGGCTTGTATGTCGCCCTGTCACACCAAAGACCGAGGATGGGCTTTCCATTCCAAACGGCAACACGTCAAACATGTGAAAATATCGTTGCTGCAAAGGCCGTTTCGTGGCGTGACATTCGTAGTGCACATTGTCGTTTAGAACAGACTGAAACAGCGCATACGATCTGGGGCTGTTCTCGCCTATTGGCGTCACAGGAACACTGACGCCAGAGGCAATGGAGAAGCGTCGCGGTGTTGGATAGCTGGAATTTGTTTGTGAGGAGGAATTTTGTTGACTGTTGCCGTATGCAACGTAAGACTTGGGAGCGACCGGATCACACAACAGCTCTTTTTCATCCACGCACCGTTCCACAATAACGGCATCCACAACCAGCCCCACATTTGTGACCACAGCCGCGTGCATGAGGGAGCGTTTGTCTCTCGAGCAAGCAGCTACCTAAGAGGCGAATTAAAAGGAAAAAGTCTACACACAGAGCCTCCGATGATGCGACACAACAAATGAGTGATCCTACATTTTTAAATTTGAGACAAAGTACAAACAAACAAAAAAACAATAAGAGGGCGTAAAAAAAAAAAAAAAAAAAAAAAAAAAAAAAAAAAAAAAAAACGGAAAAAACAGGTATAAGTACGTTTGGGCAAAAAAAGGAATAAAATACGATAAAGGTGGAAAAAAGAATGAGCACAATCACTCATGTGAATAACAACACTAAATTACAGAAAAGAAAAACCGATATTGTTCGTTGACATTGTACGTAAGGCGTCTCCTCTTTGTTTTATTTATTTATTTTTGAAACTTCTTCCACAAACGCGCTTGTTACTCCTTTCTTGGTTCCTCAGGCTGGGCGTGGTACTGCTGTTCCGGCTGTTCCTTGCCCATTGGCTGTGGAATGCATGCGGGCCGTGGTGTCTTCTCTTCCGTTACATTCGGTACCACAGGCCCACGCTGCCGTGTAAGGTGAATCATCAGAACTGGAGGCGATTTCATCTGAGGCTCTCTACCGCCGGCATCGGCCTGTGTCGGTAAATAACGACGCGCAGCTTCACCGGATGGTAAGAGACGACTCGACGCAATTCGCTGTAAAGGCGTCCGGGCATGAGAACCCCGTGGCGTCACATTCCGCGCGTGTGGTGGGGAAGTTTTCCGCATTAATGGAGTCTGTGAACATGACGGAGGGATGTTTCCTCGAATCTTTGATTTCTTTTGCTCAGGGGGACGTGCTGTACGTGGAGAAGTTATCATCGACCTTGTTCCCACCTGAGAGGACGGAGGTGCACGAGCGCTAAGAGGGACGCCACCGCTTGTCGTTGGAGTATGTACCGTTGGTTTCCGCGCAAAACGTGGACTGGTAATATTCGAAGTCATCCGCTGTAATCTAAAATTGTCTGTTTTGAAGTTTATAGACATCCTCGTCCTCGGGTAATGTGCTGTCGTAGAATGATTACCGAAGGATGCAGCACCCACATGCCTTTCTGTGAGCGGTACTACTCCTCCAAAGGTCGATGAGACAGATGCAAACGGTCGCGGGGTAGTCACTCGTGTAGGAATACTCGATCCTGTCGTCGGACCCCGAGAAGCATGGAGCTTAAAATGCATCGGCGTATTGGAAATCATATTGTTGTCGGTGGTCGCTTTCGTCCGACGGTGTGAAGCTATCGGATAAAAGGAATGAATACCATGATTGACAGGAGCCATAGAGTGATTCGCCATCATGGTTCTTGCTGTTGTGGCGTTGGTAACGGCTGTGGCTGCCACAGGTGTAGCAGCAGAGGGCTTCACGCCATTTGTTACGTGTCGTCTTTGCGACATGGAGAGCGATGCATTCAACGATATCATGCCTAAATGAGGCGGAGGAGAACAGATGCCCTTCTTTTTGGTGCTCGACCCCCCTGTTACGGTCGTCCCGCCCATCTTTGAGGGACGCGGTGTGATAGGGTTTGGGGAGACAGTCCATGTGGAGATACGGGATTCTCGACAGGCGTCTAACTCCACAACCTCCACTTCCTTTTCCCTCACCTCAAAGACTTTGGACGTGTTATGCGCCCTCCCTCCAGTTTTTTGTTCGACGCCACGTGAATCTTGTTGCTGGGGCTGCGGAGAATGCTGTTCTTCTAGCAACAGCGCCGAGCCCCGGTCATCTAGAAATTGGGAAAAGGATGGAAACCGCGGTGGTGGACTGTCCGAGCGCGAACCAGACACACTGGGCGTTGGTGATGGCTGCGTACCGTCGATACGAGGAATATCAACTCGGCCTCCAACTTTTTTGGTGGCGTCAATACGTAAAAATTTGTTTCCATTGCCCTCATCCATCGGCCTTCTCACTTCTGCTGATAATTCGTGTCTTTCGACGTGCGCCGTCACCGCGAATTTTGTTGGCGCTTGAAACTCCGCAAAGAAGGCTCCACCTTTTTTGTTGTTGCTGGTGGCGGAGGCAGTGGTGGTGGTGCTCAGTTTGTAATCCGACAGGGAGAAGCGTTTGGGTGGAGAGTAAGAAGACATGCCGTTGGGTGTCCGTGCACGATATCCTCGCATTTGCTGTTGTTGTTGTTCTTGCGGCGGAGAACAACGTTTGATGGCTGTCTTTGCACGTGCCATCCGTTGCGTTGGGTGCTGCCGCGGGGGCAGGCGACGAGGTGAGTGCTCGACTAACACGCGGCGCTGCGCCCCCGACGATCCCGCTGCAGCTCCCGCGCCATCAGACGCCTTCACAAGTAATAGCCGCCGCTTCGGCGTCTCGCACCGACTCGCGGTTTGCTTTGCAGGGGTCTCGCGTCGTGCCATGCACTGCAGTGCCGCGGCGGGGAAGAGAAACTTCACAATACGCGTTGATCGCGGGTCGCAAAACTCAAGAACACGCAGCAGCAGACCGACGCCGTGGTACGTCGTCTGGAAGAGCCAAATAAAACTGATAGGACGCACGCATGAAGTACACGCCCACATATCGGCGGCATGTGGCCACGGCGTGCGACAATTTTGGCACACAGGGCACCCACACCGCCAGCATGTATACTTGAAGATCACGGTATTTAGCTTGACTTGAAAAACCCGTTTGCATCGGTGACACCGCCGCGAACAAAACACATCCCTCGTCGCACCGGCGTCTTCTTGGGGAAAAAACGCTGCGGAAACCGGATTTGTTCCCGTGACCGGCACATCATTTTGCCTTGCATACGATTCACCAAATGTGTTCTTATTTTTGGGCCGCTGCATCACGTTAACACAAACGTATAAAACTAACCCTCGTGTCGGTTTGGGAGATCTCTCTCACTGTCTCGATATATTTATATATGTATATATCTATATATATATCTATGTATCTCCTTGACCTTCTAATAGAAATGTAAGCGGGGGGCTCTCAACACCCCAAATCTTTGCGCCCTTTCTATTTAACGTTGTGTGTGTATTGAACCGCAAGCACTTACTCAATACCAACAATACGGACAAACACACCAGAAATATGCCAAAAGAACGAAGAAAATAATAATAATAATAAATTACATGTATGCATACGTATGAAAAGTACACGTTTCTTGTCCCACTTAATATGCTCTCTCAAGCCATAGAGCCATTTGCTCATTCCGCCAATTAATTCGTTCCTGGCTAAAACCAGTGACCCCACATCAGCGAGCGGCGACCAAAAGAACTACCAGGCACCACCGCAAGACGCTCCGCCAGACCCATCAAATAACTTTGAGGCGGCCTGTACGCGGGGAGTGGCGTCACCCGCTTGCTGCGCTTCGGTGCCTGCAATTTTGGTTCCCAACTTGTGTTGCTTTTGGAATTAAACTCCGCTAACGCCATGGCACGTGGAGCGTGGATGTAATATTTCTCCAGGTGTAACTCACTCGGTGGCCGGTTGGGTCTTACAAAGTGAAATAATGTAAAGGACGCACTCGCCTTATTTGTAACGGCATCCAATGACGCCAATGACGCATATGACGCAACAGGCAATCGCAGAGGTCCTTGAAGTGTGACGCTGTTGCATATAATTCGAAGATCATCCGATATCAACATCCGCACCGCCTGCACAGGGGCAACTAAACTTTCCAAGCGGCCGTAGTACTGCAGTGCCGTTGGGTCTAAAACGCGATTGGCGGTAAACCCCTCTGGAATCGAATCGCCATCCAACATGTAAAACATCCCAGGAAGCAGCCGTAGCTGATGCTCCGGTGGCATCTCCAAGTGTTTCTTACCAACAATGTGTGGCACGTGTGTGGAGGCAGCAAGCGTCATAATCTGCTCATAGTGTGGTGCAACATGCATGTGAAACTCCGGGGTTTCATGGTTGAGTATTTCCCACGGTAGTTTGTTGTACGAGACCAAAGAAGGGTACTTTGTGTTGTAGCGAAAACGCTTCGCCAGGCAGAGTGCAGACTGACCAAACATGCTGCTTCCTTCTTATCGTCCGTCGCGTATGTGCACACACACTCACACACACACCAGTACAGCTCGCCTTCAGCTGCGCTTTGGAAGCAAGAGGGCAAACCACAGACAGAGAGAGAGACAGAAAAAAAAAAAAAAAAGGGTGGAGAGGGAAATAAATAAATACATATTGGCAGAAAACCAAAGAAAGTAAAAAAAAAAAAAAAAGAATGTTTTGAAAGAGTCCATGTATACCTGTTTACTTTCTATTACATACACAGACACACACACAGACATATAGACGGATAGAAAAATGAGGCAGATATCTGCACCAATAAAATGAGAGAAGTACGAAAAAAACAACAACAAAAACAAACAAACAAACAAACTCGGAAGGTGAAGCGCTTCACTTTGCCACGGTTGTGTGTACTCGACCACTGCCGCTGCCTTCGCCTCCACTACTGTCACTTCTCTCACCCCACTCATGCCGCGAAATAAAGTGAAGAACACGTTCATGTCGCTTCAGTAACTCTCTTTGCTGAACCAAATTGAGGTGCATTGCATTCTTTTCATCCTCCAGAGCCCTCACCTTCTGCTCGAGCTCATCGATATGGACGGCCTGCCGGTTCCGCTCCGCCAACAATATGGCATTCTGCGCCTCCAATTGCTCCACACGTGCTGACGGTGACGGTGTGCGAGGTGCGGCAATTTCTCGTGACTTCAATTCACTCATTAGTTGCAGATTTTCCTCTGCGATGGCAACTGCCTCCTGCTTGAGAGTATCTCGCTCTACCTTCAGCTCCGCAACACGTCGCCGAAGAAAATCTTCCTGATCGTGGGAGAAATGCCGTTCCGTGGAGGTTTGCAGATCCGATACATCACGGTCTAATAAACGCCACTCATTGGCGCCTCTTAAAACGAGATCCACTAGACGGTTAGACACTTGTGTGCACAACGACCGCACCGCGTGGGCCTCCTGGCGCGGCTCAACACTATACTCTTCCAAGTCATTCAGCAGATTCATAAGTTGCGTTAATTTTCCATTCGCCCCTTCGTCGAAGAAGAAGCAACGTTTCACCAGGAACTTAAGCCACCTCAGCGATCTCTGCGCAATGTACTTCGTCGTCTTCTTTGAGGTTTCTTTTCTTGTGGCGGCATCAGTGGCCGCGCTTGGGACTCCGTCACCGCCATCCCGGTGGACGACGGCATCGCGGAGACTCTCGCTGCCACTCGCCGCGCGGGTGGTTTGCGTCTCCGTCTGCCGCGTGCGGTGAAGTGCCTCCAGCTGCGTTCTCATAGCCTCCACAGCACCGCGGAGATGCAAGAGTTCCTCGTCCCTCTGCCGCAGCTCCCTTTCACGGGCACGAAGAGAAATTCCCATCTGCGTCAACTTTCCCTGCAGTTCCCCCTGCACGTCAACTCGCTCCTCGACGGTCACCTCCAGGAGTCTGTTAAGGTGCTCCACCTCATCTAATATCGCCCGGTACTTTTCATGCGCTGAGACGCGTGACACGCACACGCCGCCAATTGCTCTCTCTGACGGGGATGCCGCCAGCGTATCCTCACGGATTAATCGAATCACTTCGTCGCACTCATCGTGAAACGTCCGCCGCGTTGCCGTGGACGAGGTTCTCACGGAATTCCGTGAGGGTAACGGGGGCGGTGGCGTGTACGTTGGGTAGCTTTTTGCCGACGATGGCGTGGCATGCAGGAAGTTGTCCGTCTCTGTCGTCATCCTCACCGTCACTCACACCACCAACCCTTCTCCAGCGGCAGGATTGTAGATATATAAATATATGTGTATTGTTTATAAGTGGGTGTATTGTGTGCAAAGAATGGTCCTATTCTCAGCACGCCCCCCTCCACCCCTTCCCCTCCACCTTCTCTCGGTGGAGGTCCTGCTCCAACACAGCCAAAAGCAAAAAGCAAAAAAAAAAAAAAGAAAAAAATAAAAGGAAGGTTGCATACATAAAAGCAGGATGTAAACAGATGGCATGCAGACATGCATCCACACACGTACACACATAAGAATACCCACGAACAATAAGGAAAACAACAACAACAACATAATAATAATAATAATAATAATCAAAAGCAACAATAAAACGGAATAAACCAATGAAAAACTAACAAAATAAAGAATGAAGGTGGAAAAACAAAACAAAACAAAACAAAAAACCAACAGAATTCAATTCTGAATGAATTACATGTCCGTTTTAAAACTAAAAATGATCAAATATGATCGGTATTCAAGCATTCCCACCCACACAAACCTCGCAGCACAATTTGCTTCGTGCTGCGTTTCCTCCCTTTGCTTCTTTCATTCCCATCCCTCGCCCCACCTCTTTCCATTCCGTGTCTCGTGGGTCTTAGCGTACATGTCTGTCTGTCTCTCTTTCTCTCTCTCCCTGTCTGTCTGTTTATTTGTGTGTGCGTGACGATTATTACTGATGCCTCCAAATTAATTCCCTCCCACCCCCTTCCATCTGCGTGATGGCGCACTTCCATTTATGCGAGCACACGTGCCGTGGCCCCATCACCCACCCATGCGCACATGTCATTGTGTGTGCATGCCGTACCTCTCGTCCCCCCTCCTCCTCCCTCTCCCACGGCACTCTCGTGCGCAGCAAACCAAAAAAAAAAAAACAAATGACAAAAATAATGACAAATCGAAGAAAAAAAGAAAAAACAAAAAAAAAAAATATTGAGTAAATCAATATATTTATAATAATAATCCCATCACTTTTTACACGCTCACAAATGCATGGTGGATACAAGTAAAGCCCTACATGAAAGGGATATCTTCCATTTGAACAGGATACATACATACATACAATATATATAATATTATAATATATATATATTTATAGATGGATATATTATTATTATTATTATTATTATTATTATCTCATACAAATCCTCTTTCTCCGTATTATTTTACCCATTCACCACCTCCACCCCCCAAAAGTACTCGCGGTAAGGGAGAGCGAGAGAGACAGGAAGGCAAAGAAACGGGTCACACACACACACACCCGGAAAAAAAAAAAAAAGAATGGGTAAAAACCACCAACAACGGTGATGGTGATGATAGCAGCGACACATCTTCTTCACATTCCCTCTACTGTGGGTGCGCCTCACCCCTCGGTTGAAGGAGGCGGCAGCCACAACCCCCCACGCAGAGGGACGGAAGTGGGGACGGGAAGAAGGGACAGAGACAGAAATACAGACAGGGGAGAGGCGCCATGTAATAGTTGCACGCAACAGAAATAAAAAAAAAAAAAAGAAGATCACAAATAAAAGCAGAGGACGGCACAAACATAATATATAATATATATAACCAACAGACCAGTAAAAATAAAAATAAAAATAAAAACAAAAACAAAAACAAAAACAACAAAAAAAATAGGGACAAATAAACAAAACAAAAAAACAAAAACAAACAAACAAAAAGAGGGATGGGGCTCATCGTTCACAGTGATGGCAATAGGAAAAGGAAATGAAAACAACATGTCAACCACCATTTAACAGGAGAAAAACGTACATACATAAATACAGAGAAATAAAGAAAAGAAAGAGGGATAAACAGAGAGAAAGAGACATGCACATCCTCAAAATAAAAATAAAACACACGCAATTCAACCCAAATATAACGGCATGATCACAAAAGTGACAGACAACAAGAAGCAGAAAAAGTCCAATCGATAACCCAAATTAAAAAACAAACAAACAACAAGAAAAATTCGGTGTAAGGGATACACGCATACATCCACGTACACAAGAAGAGACAAAATAAATAACACACACACAAAAAAAAAAAAAAAAAAAAAGGGGTTTCATCATAACTTTTCTGCAGGCATGCCACAATTGATACAATTACATTATATACATGTAAATAGATACATGTACATACACGTACATATATATATATGTACAGAGAGACAAGTATTTTTCCGACTCATTAACACACACGCAGTCTTTGAGTAAATAAACCACAACCCCCACCCCCGACTACCCCACACATTCACACACATCCCCCACTCCAACAGCACCACTACGACAAATACACGTGACCATAAAACAAAAGGAAAAAAAAAAAAAAAACAAAAAACAAAAACAAAATGGACTAATTGAAATGGAAAACGGGTAAAAACAAAACAAAACAAAAACAACAAAAACAAGCAGCTATGAAACAAAAAAAAACATCGTGAAAAAAAATGGAAAAAAAAAAAAAAAGAAAAGAATATTATAACGAATGCTTCAATGTAAATAATATTCAAGGAATGAATCGCCAAGAATTCACTGTGCTTGTGTGTGTCTAAGTGTATGCTTAGAAGTATGTGTGTGTGTGGGGGTGGGTGGGCAATATATATATATATATATATATATATATATATATAAGAAGGGGCAAGGGGTTTGTTATTATTTATTATTTTCCTTTAATACTCTCTCTCTGCGTGTTTCTCTCCGTATTTTTTAATCTATAACATTTATAATGTAAATGAGCATATTATATTTGCCAATACATATGTACTTTACGTATTGAAAGGGGTGTAGATGCTTCTAAAAATAAACACGTAAGTACACAAACACACACACACACACATAATTATATATATATAAGTATGTGACTAATTACCTACAAAAATCAAAATTTATCCATCGATTTGTTTTCATTCCCAATTCGCCGCCATCCCTCATTGTTTTTACTATTCTTCTTCTTAAAATATATATATATATATAGTTTATTTCCTTTGGTGCATTTTTTTGCCTCTTCTCCACCCCTTTTTTTTCCCTTTAATTCCCTGCGAGTTGCGCTCCGCTCCCTTTTTTTCTTATTTTTCTTTTTTCGGCTTTTGTTGTTTCCTTTGCTTTTTACCGGTCGTTGCTTTTTGAGCTCAATAGTTTATGTCCCTGCGTCGTTTTTTTCCGCGTCTCCCTTCGGCGTGTCCTCCTCCCCCTGAGAAGACTTCTTGCTTCGGGTGTTGTCACCATCATCGCAATGGGCGTGTGCTGTTCTCGACAGTCTTATCAGTTTGCTGGGGATCGTGAGCCGCAACTCTTTACCATCCACGACACCGAGCACATTGAAGAGCTCAGGCCGTCGCATGTATAACAGTTTGGCCAGCCGCACACACTCCGCCGCAGAGAAGAAAACGAGGCACAACGTATTGCCATCGGCATCGTTGCTGCAAGTTTTGACAGCGATGCCGCTGCTACTGTTGCCGTCCCTCCTGCCTGAAAGCCCGAAGGAGGCGGGAGGGTCATTGTCGTCGTTGCCGCGCTTGCCCTGGTCAACGCCGTTGGTATTGGGAGCGGCGATGTTACGGCTTTGGTTCGGTCGGGAGGAGTGCATCATCACCTCCTGCACACAACCAACATGATCCTCAAAGAACTTGTGAACAAACGACGACGCCGTATCTCGTGGAAGGTTACGCACGGCAAGACCGAGTGAACTGCAGCGTCGCGTTCGCTCCTCCACGTCCATCGACTCCTGATACGCCCGAAGCGCGTCAATAAAACCCAAATTTGGTTCCACGCGAGGCCGCCGGCGTGTGACGTATTGCAGCGCCTCTGCTACTGTCCAGCCGTTGCGGTAGATCAGATAGGCGAGCACAATGGTGACGGAGCGGCTCTTCCCGCGTTGGCAGTGCACCAGAGCGCGGGGACAAACACTCGCGCCACGTTGCTTGGCATCATAGTACGCTTTACGGACTTGCTCAAGGATTACGTGGGTTGGGCGAAAAAACTGCTGAATGTTTGCCTCGGTGGTGTCATCCACTGCAAATGGATGAATAACAATGCTGCGATCAACAGACCAATATTCCTCACGCGATACATTAAGAATAGTTACAATATTCTCTCGACGCAAAAATTCCGCATTCGTGGCATCACGCACACCCCCAATGTAAAGAAAGTCAAGAATTTTTGTCGGTGGCTCACGGCCACACGTCGAAAATGACGAGATTTTTCCCAAAGAAGAATAAGGTAGTACAGTAGTGCAACTACTCAACAAACTGGATGAGCTACCGTGCG
>NW_001849533.1:218789-247564 GCF_000209065.1 Trypanosoma cruzi
CCTCCTTTCCCCTTTCCCCTTTTTTTTTTTGTTTTAAAATTTATTATTATTTTTTTTTTTCTTGTTTCGCTTTTCCTTGCCTCTTGTCCGGCCGCCTATCCCGCACTCTGTCGTTCGCCGGCGTCGGCCGGTGATGGGGGAGAAGTGGATCGTTGATTGCAGGCTAAGAGAGAAAAAAAAAAAAAAAAAAAAAAGAGAGAGAGACAGTGTGCATACATTTTTATTTATTGCAATCATACACTTGTTTTTCTCCCTATCGTGTGCATAGAGGCACGCACAGCACAGAGGTGAGTCGTATCAACAATGCCGATAACAACGGGGCGGTGGCCCTTCATGTACCCCAGTGCACTCGTAATTACAGCTGTGAGGCGTGAAAAGTCAAATAAAAATAGCAGACAAACAGACAAAAAAACAAAACAAAACAAAACAAAACAAAAAAAGATTTCACGGTCCTTGTACTAACGCCACACAAACAACAACAAAAAGATAATAATAATAGTAATAATAATAAAGCCACACACGTCAAGAAGCCTCCTGTATCATGAGTGAGGCGATTTCTTGTACCAGCGATTCCGCCAAACAGGTCTGATGGGCCTTCACCATGATAGTTATACCCTTCTTGTCCCCCTCCACCGTGTCCTCGCGCAGAAGTACAGCGACGTGTGCCTTCTCTGCCGTCGACTTCCGCGCATGCAACACACCGTAAAATGATGCGACATCCTTAAATATTTCAACCGGTTTCAGCCGTAGTTTCTGTTGTATCAGCGGCATTGCAAGTGGCACATGCGTTAAATTGACGTCAACAAATCCAGACACCATTGGTGCCGCCAACAGAAACTTCCCAAGGATAGTCTGACTGAATTCTGCGGGCGGAATGTCCTTCGGTATCTTCGAGAAATAAGGATAAAAAAGAGGCAACTGTAACGTTGTGGCTGCCGGTTTCTTGCCTCGCGTGTACGCAAGGATAAACGTGAGGGGCTTGACAAGCGAGGGTGGAAGCTGCGAAATAAATCGAATACCCATCTTCCTGCACACAGACTTCGAGCCCTTGATGCGTTCAGCGAGACACACACCTGTGACGCCGCTCCCACCATTCCCCTTTTCTTCTTCTTCCTTCTCCTCCCCCTTTTTTTCCTGCTGCTGCTGCTGTTGATTTGAATTATCTATATTCTCCCTCTTTTTTTTTTTATCATCATTCTTATGAATATTATTTGAATTGCTGTTGTTTGTGTCACTGAAATCAAGTGACTCCAACTGTACACTTTGCTCTGTAAAATTGTCTTCATCGTATTTAATGCAAAGCTGGACGTCATATGCGCTGCTGCTACTTGCCAGATTTGACACTTCCACTTCGAGAGTTAGCAATGTGCACTCCTTATGCACATGGCATGATACCACATTCGCTGTAACACGAAGGTGCCGTTCTTCTAGTAGCACAACGGGGTCAAACACGGCCGCCGCTTCTGCTGCTGCTGCTGCCGCTGCCTGTGTTTCCTCCTTTCCACGTCCCACAGAAGCACGGAGCTGCAATGATTGTGTGTATGGGATTGGCTCTGGGAGCTTCTCATCCGCTGCAAGGGCCCGCGTGACATCAACATTGCGGAACTTTTTCGTAGCCTCATCTTCCTCCACTTCTTCATTGCGTCGTCGTGCGGGGTTCGCCGCGACATAATTAGACGGCCGTAAAAGTTCACGGTTAATGGAATGTGTCTTGCGTGGCACATGGAGACCGGTGCCATGAAGGTGCAGGGAGGCCGCCGTAACCTTCTCCAGTCGGACATCAACGGGCAACTCCTCTCGCGTGAGCGTCGTGTCTTTGATGTAAAATGCTGCCACCTCTCCACGCCGCTCCTCTTCCTTCCGTCGCTGAAGTTCCACCGCGTCGGCACCCAAAAAGTCAAACTCGACTTCGCCATCGTCCATGTTCTCATCATCGTCGCTATCGGATGGCTGCATTAACGAGGGGAGGTGCGTGCAGAATGGCTCGCCAAGGTCAAGATCATCCGGCGGTTTCACCGCATCCTGCGCTCCCACGGCGACAGACAACAACTCCTCCACGTAGAAGGTTGGGCCAATATCTGGGTTCGTGTCGACATGGTAAAAGACCAAATGGGCCCGTTCCTGCACGTCTGGGTAAATGCTGTGACGAAAGAGCTCTAGGCCAGAGTACTCCTCCTTCCCCTTGTCATCATCTCCGTCGTCCTTTTCCTTTTCAGACTCCTGTTGCGGGAGAATGACCGCCCGTAATTCGGCATCTGTCACTGGATCGTCTGGTAGTTTTAACTCCTCCTCACCATGTGACAAAGTTAAATGTCGTGGACAAGGCTGATGCACAAACGCTGCTATTTTCCCCACTGCAGCAACACACGCCACCTGCGCCTCGGGGTGCATCGCGGCAATGCGATCACTCAAAAGTCGTTCGCATGTGAGACGTTTATCCAGCAGCCAGTAGGGATACTCACCGCAGAGAAAAGCCGCCGCTTTAATTATCTGCCACTGAGTTGAGCGTGTAGCGTCACAGTTGAGCAGCGTTGAATTACACAGCAGTTCACTTACTGCTTGAACACCAAACTGCCGCACCGCATTCACACGCGTCAGTACCGTTACCAACTCTCGCTGCACAAGAGCACCATGTTGATAGGCGGTGAGATTCACGAGACTGATGTCCAGTAATATACTAAAGTACCACTCAAAGTCTTGCAACAGGGTATAGTCATCGGTCTGGGCAACTTCAATGACTGTGGCGATAACACGGTTTGACCACTCCTCATCCGGGGGAGACCGCACACGTCGCTCCATCATACTGTTTATGGTGGATACAATATTCTTTTTTGTTACAATTCCTTGCAGAATCTCCAGCGCTTTACGTCGGATGGTGGCATCCATGTCATTCAGACATGCAAGAATAACTTCCCGTTGATCAATAAGAAGTTTCGGATTTTCCCGCATCATGCGAGACATGGCATCAAGCCCCAAATACTTTAAATTTTGATCGGCATCCTCCACAAATAGTTTTATTTTCTCTGCCGCCAACTTCGTTAATGATGGCACTTTACTCATGCCATTGGCTACAGAGAGTATGCATTCATATTGAACAGATTTTGCTCCTGTTGCACAAATGAGATTTGCTATCGGCTCCACAAGTTTCTTCCCCAGGCGAGGTTCATGTGGGGCAAAATAACCAAACACCTTCACAATTTTAATAAGCGTCCAATTGCTGTGTACGGTGGAAAGCATCGAGAAAAAAGGCACAGCAAGACCAAGAAAATTCGCTGGATTGCGGCGAGCAAGTTCACACAGGATACACACCACCGCCCCACGTACGGCAGGATCATTGTCGCAACGTTCGCTGTGATCATCCAGCTTTTCCTTCAGCCGTGGGTACGTTGGCCGCAGGGCGTCAGGGTACTCAAAAAATATGCGATACAGACTAAGCACCGCCTTCTTGCGGACGTAATTGCGTGGATGATTCAGCAGATTCACAACATCCACAACAAGGTCCCTCGCAATGTCCTTTGTGCAGATAGAGGAAATACAGTAAAGCGCAAACCCCACTTCGTACTGATTAGCACTTGCAAGATCGCGCTTCAGTAATGCCGTCAGAAGCGGCAAGACGTCTGTCTTCGGGGTGAAGGTGATGCATGCCGCCATGTATCCAATACGCTTGTGCGCAAATGATCTATCAGCCATGACTTCAATAATGTTAAACGCCCCGTATGCTGCGGAGTATCCGAGCATAGAGAAGTACACCGCCTTCAGCACCGCTGTGACCTTCACACTCTGCACCGTGGATGTAATCTCCTTCCGTGTCTCCGCGATGCATTGCTCAATCACCTCCGCCTCGCTCTTCTTGGCGGAGCGCAACTTCCGCACAACTTCCGCAAGGGAGTTTTGGAAAAGAATCTGACTCGCCACCCGCGTTGCCTCCGCCATCACAGAGCCGCAGTGGCAGTACTAACCGGGGGGGAAACCGACCAGTCGGTGCAGCAGGTACCGCAAACAATTCTAAAACAAACAAACCAAATAAAAAAAAAAAAAAGAAATTAATCGGTTCACAGTCAAAAGAGCAACTGACTTGTGTACAAACAAAAGAGAAAAAAAAAAAACAAAGAAGTAAGAAGCAAGAAAAAGAAAACATGTGAACAAACAAAATGTAATGACACACACACACACAGCAATAAAAAACAACAACTAATGAACAGAAAGGAGCAGACGCACGATGTTTTTTTTTTTTTTTTTTTTTAAGGAAGGGAAGTTCCGCAGCAAGAGAAAAGACAATGAAATGAAGACACAGCAGCAGCAGCAGCCTAAAGAAAGCAAAACAAAACAACGAATAATAATAATAATAATAATAATAAAGAAAAAGAGAAACGTTTATTCGTTTTGCATCCGAAAGGAAATGGGCGGTAATGACAATATCAAACGTAGAAGCCATCACATCTCTTGAAGAAACTGTCCAGCCGCCCAGCACCCTTCTTCTTTTCGTTGCTCTCTTGTAATTCCCTTCCCGCCACATGTTGCATCCTTTTTTTCTTTTTTTCTATTTTTTTTTTTTCTTCTTTTCATTGTGTGTGTGGAGGGACATTATTCCCATCCCTCTCTTTCCCTCTGTTCCCCTCCTTACAGTTCGGCCCCAAGAGCCGACACTTTATTCTGAATTCGGCTCTGCGCCTCTTCCTTGATTTCGTTCAGCTTCTTGACCGCTGCACGCACAGCCTCCACGGTCTTTCCAATAAGTAGCAGGTACAGCGGCCGCACGCCCTCACGCAGGCGGTGGGAGTGTTTGTACTTTCGGTCAAAAAAGACACCCTTTCGGATTATTGTAGTTCCCGTTTCCTCCTGCACAGAACGCAACAAATTCGCGCTCTGCATCCGCAACCGAATGCGCTCGGGAAGATCGTTGATGGGATACTCGGCCTCAAAACGAGCACATGTACTGGAAGGATCAACAATGGAGTCAGTCGTCTTCCGCGCGTACGCAAGTGCAGATGCGAGACGTTCCTGTTGTTCTTGTTGTTGCTGCGAGGAAAGTGTAAGGGCGCTAGTGTCCCTGTACAACATGAGGGCTGTAGAATCCTCCTCATTGCGACCGCCACCACCTCGGGTTCCATCTTCCTGCACTGCAACAATTTCAATACCGTCCTCCTTCCCATCCTCATCACCGTCAGACAAATCCGAGTCCGTGCAGGAGCTGGCGGATAAATACTCTTCAAGCCCTGCTGCCCGCGCTGCCGCCTTAAATTGTTCTTCTTGACCGCGGTCTGTAAAGCGTAGCTTCTTTGCCTTCATGTAACCCCTGTAAAACCCCGTGTTGTGCCGTACAATGCCCTCCTTACGTTTCTCTCGTAACTTTGCAGCCCGCTCATATAGTTCCTCTGGTACCTGCTGCTGTGCACGTTCAAGGCCCTCACAGAGTTCCACGGATAAGTCGTCATCCTTCCCACGCATAAAAAAGCTTACCGCCTTGCCTTTTTTACCAGCGCGACCGGTGCGACCTATGCGATGCACGTAAGCCTCGTAGTGATCTGGAAGTGTGTAGTTAATGACCAACTCCAGATACGGGATGTCAAGACCCCGCTCCGCAACACCTGTTGCAATAAGAATAAACTGATTGCCAGGAGCAAAATGCTCCAAGGCAAACTCACGATCTAATGGGTCCATGCCACTATACAAAACGGCAATACGCTTCTGGTAACCACAGGCAGAAAGACGCGCAAAGAGTTCGTCACACTCTTCCTTGCGTTGGGCAAATATGATAATGAGATGCTGTCCAGTACCACCCTCATCACTGAGAATTTGCAGCAGTTTTAAAAACTTTTTATCTTCTGTGCGATTCGCCTCCTCCACTTCATACACTTCTTCATCAAAAAAGAAAAAGCGCTGCTCGACATTCGAGGCGGGAGTAGGTTTGCCCCCCACTGTAACCTCCACAGGATCTTGCATATGACGTATGATGACTTTCTTCAGTTCTTTTGGCATGGTTGCACTAATGAGCGCCAATTGTCTGTCAGGACGAATATTTTTTAAAAAGGCCTCCACGTGTTCCATGAAGCCACTGTCAAACATGCGGTCTGCCTCATCAATCACGACAAAAGATGTGCGCCGCAACGAAATGACGGCTCCACCATTCACGGTGAGAAGATCCAAAAGTCGACCTGGGGTGCACACCATGACTTCACATCCTGCTCTGCAGTGTCTGATGTTGTCTGCAAGCGGTGTTAGGCCGTACGAGGAAACAAATCTCAGCTTGGCTGCCACACACAGCTTTTCTGCCAGTTGGGCAATTTGCGCAGCCAGTTCACGTGTGGGAACAAAAATAAGGCCAATAGGCCCTTCACCCTTTCCACATGGTTCTTGCCCAACACAATGACGAATAAGCGGCAGGAGATAGGCGAGTGTCTTTCCAGAACCTGTTTTGGCTGTAATGAGGAGGTCGCGACCGCTCATCAACGCCGGAGAACCAAGAGACTGCACGGCAAATGGTTGTTCAAACCCTTCACGCGCTAGCAAATCAAGAACTGAATCTGGTAGACCTGAACCATTCCAAGTACGCATGGGTCGAGGTGGATCACGTCCACGCAATTTTGCTCCATCCAGCTCCGCTATGAGCCGCTTTAACTCATCCGCATCGAGGTCCTTGACGTCTGGAGGGGCAACGTAAAACTCCTTTCGAATATGCGGATATTGTATGGTGCTGTGGTCTACATATTGCAACTTACGCAGCCGTTTCACATCCTCAGGGGGAGGAGGCGGTAGTTTGGCCGACACAATTTCTGCCATAAGATCGTGCGACTCATCTGTTGCACTCACAACCGTGAGCGCAGTTGACATGACGGGCTTCAGCAACTCCTCCTTAAGATGCTGCAGCGCATGCGCGGGTGTTACACCGGCGACGGTTGAGTCTACAGTACCAACACGCTTTGCAGCGCAGGTGAGTTGAACGTGGGCAAGTAGCCTCTCCCGAAAGTCCTCGATGTCGCCATCCTTTTCGCCCGTATCAGCCTCACCTTCGCTTGGTGTGGACGCGGCAGCTCCAAAGGGATCATCGCCGGAGTCCTCATCGCTCAGCACAAAATTTTCATCCACACGAAGGGTACTATTCAGAATACTATTTTTATGATGATTGCCTTTTAGTTCCCCACTGTTGCCCGTGTGATGCTGCCAGGCATTTTCATCATCATCGTCGTCATCATCGTAGGAGTCATTGCTATTCCTGGCCCCACGGCGTTGCTCCAGCAACGATATCTCCTTGTCCCGCGTCTCAAGCAGAGCTTTGCGCTCCGCGAGTTTTTCCCATGTGGCAGCGGCCGGCTTCGGCTTATCGTTGTTGCTTTCACTATCCTTATTTTTATAACGTGTGTGTTTCCGCTTTCCCCGTGTGTCATTCCTATAATCGCTGGAGGAAGAGAAAAGCGAATCTGAGGAGCTTTTGCTGCTCCCACTGCTCTCCCTCTCACGCTTACGCATAACTCCCTCCTCCCCCGCCTCTCGTTCGTTCTTTTTCCCAAAAGAATAAAATCACCCCAACCCTCACACTTTCTTTCTTTCTTTCTCTCTCTCTCTCTTTGTTTATTTATTTGTTGTACGGTTTCGTGTGGATAAGTAAACAGGTGCACACATAAATACACACACAACCACACACATACACGCAGGTGTCGCAGAGAACAGAACGCCACGAACACACACACACATACAAACACACACACACGCACGCACACACAGACACGCACACACACACACACAAACAAGAAAAGCAGAGGAACACAACACAAGGGAGAAAAGAAACAGGAGCAGCATTTGTGGAAAAGAAAAGAGGCATTCACATCACACAACAGATGTAACGTCAACAGAAACAACACAACGCTTAGTATCAACCGACCAAAAAAGTGACCAAAAGAAAACACGCAAACAGAATGAAAACAAAAACAAAAGAACAAAAAAAGAAGAAGAAGATCTACCGTTTACAATAGTCCCAATTACATAATCTCCAAAAGTTGCTTTCGCGCGGCAGTGTGCACTTTGTGATCCATACGAAATAACTTATGATCACCGTTCATGGGCAATGGAAAAGGCAGCGCCTTGGCTTCCGCACAGATGAACGTAAACGGTGAGTCTACTTGTATTTCTTCTTCAGTGAACATCTCACGGTACGTGTCACGGTCCAGACACTCCACCAGGTAAACATATCCCAGCAACACGCGTGTAGGATAATGTTTTGGAAATTGTTGAGTCGGTTTCATAAACTTTGAGTAGTGTTCCTCTACTTCTTTAATATCGTGTGGCTGTGTCGAGGCCGCGTGGATCCAAAGACGACCCCTATAATCTGTATGCCACACACGTCCCTCGTGGAACTTGATGCCACTCACAAGTAGCCCTGCCCATGGCTGATGCATTGATAGGCAGATACCGTCATCATTTATGCGCATCGTGAGTGAAGGTGTAAAACGGGTGGACACACCAGTTGACATGTCTGCCACCACGGCAGTCTCCCCTGTCGTCGCCACATTCGTCTCGTCTATGGTTGATTCCTCCGCATCCGCACCGCCACGCGCCGCATCAAGACCATCCGATTCAACCTGAGAATGCTCCTCCTGTCGTTCTTTCTGCGCCTCCAGAAATAAATGCGCGTCGTCTTCGTAGTAATTGACCTGAACGCGACGCGACAGTTCTACCACACGACGTCCTGTGGGTTTTTTCACCGGTGACTCCTCTCTGTTTGTGACGCAGGTGCTACTCGCCGTGGAGGGTTTCTCAACACTGCCATCCAGACTATACCATATTTTTTGCATGAGAGAGGGGAGTGGTAATGCCCGTGCTTCCTCAACGTTGTATTCGCCGTCGTCTTCGTCTTCAGCGCAACAGCTAACAGACGACTCAGAGGAGGCAAGACCATTCGACTCCACCGCTGGACCTTCTGGGCAGCCGAGTGATACGTTTTGGTTCATGATATCCAAGTGAACCCTATACGCCCCCTTGGCGCGGTGCATTGCGGCCACTTTGCGACGCCGTTCTGCAAGCGCTTCGTCCTCATCTGCCTTTTGGCGTTCCTTTGGTGACATCCACGCATTCTTCGGTGATAAAAAGACGGCTGTCTGATCGTCAATCACCTTTGTACGTTTAGCACGTGTCTCTGCGTAGTGCAAGAGCTCATCCCGCTTCCTCACGGATGCCTCGTATTCCTCTTGATTTTTCGCTACCGCGGCTGCACCTATGAGGCCCTCCTGTACCTTGATTTCATACGCCACACACGTTGATGGGTCCAACCCACAGAAGTAACATTTCTCATTCGATTCCTGTTCACATATGATGCGTCCACAGTTGGCACAGTTCCCGCGGAAAGCGTGTGTTGTGGCAAAACAACCGCATTCAACAAATCCTGGTTTCAACGCAGCGGCGCCACTTTTATCGGCAGCTTTTGATAACAACGTGCCTTTCCTTTTCCCAGCTTTCCTCCCTGTTGCCGCCAGCTGTCGTCCCTTACCTCTATTTCCATCCGCACTCCTCCCCTCTGGGGCAGACATTGTGGGCGCAGCAGGGGTGTCATCAAAGGGAGGCCCTCGATCGACACGTCGCTTTGTCACCTCTGCCGCAACGGCCTCCCCGATCATAAGTGTCTCACACCAGTCAAACACCTCCCGCTTAGAGCCACATGTCGCCAGCATGTTCGCCATGTTGTCCAACTCCTCACCGACAAGGCCAAGAAAGTTGTTGTCCTCAATCTCCTTCTTGATGTAACGGACAAGAGCCTCCTTGATCGTCTCTGCAGGGCTCATCATGGAAGGAGCATTCCATCGTTTGGGTGGCATCCGTCCTTGCAAAGCACACACTTTCACCAAAAAGCAACGACCGAAATATATATATATATTACCAATAGACCAAAAACAAACAAACGGAGAGAGACAAATAAAAGAGACAGCAGCATCAACAACAGAAGAAAAAGGATGGTAATAGTGGGTAAGAAAAATAAACACACACACACACACACAAACATACACA
Organism: Trypanosoma cruzi; assembly: GCF_000209065.1. Classification (NCBI taxonomy): domain Eukaryota; phylum Euglenozoa; class Kinetoplastea; order Trypanosomatida; family Trypanosomatidae; genus Trypanosoma; species Trypanosoma cruzi. The sequence continues at coordinate 228,786 of NW_001849533.1, forward strand.
CAAGAAAGTGAAGCATCCCCCAGTCCGTCCCATATATATATTTATATACCGGATAGAGGTAGACACTTCAGAAATGAGGTCTGCTTAAGAGTTCACATGTGTTTTATGTCTCCAGAACATCAGTATTGGCAAAATACGGCAGCATAATGCCTTCGCGCCACGTTATTTTTCTCCTTACTGCAAGCAGCATCTTGCCAATATCCCCGTGACAGACAAGCAGTACACGTTTTCCAGCAAAGTTGGCGTCCACACGCCGTAAAACACGGGCGGCACGATCATAGCATTCGTCAAACGTTTCCGCCCCATCGACAGAAAGAAAGTACAAGACCCTATCCCCTTGTACAACATTTTCCCCGGCGTGCGTTCTGATCTGTTCCATAGGCTTTCCCGTCAGCACACCAAATTCACGCTCCATTAGTTCAATCTCCGTCTCCACATTAACAGAAAGAGCCTCACCAATGATGCGAGCGGTCTCATTCGCCCGCTGCAATGGTGATGTTAATATGATGTCATACGTCATTCCTCTCTCCTTTAATTTCTGCGATAGCGCAGTCGCCTGCTCCCGCCCCAACCGTGTGAGCGGGCGATCACGTCGACCGTTCAAAAGCCCTTCAAAATTGTCTTCGTCTTGACCATGTCTGCAGATGTGTACAACAGCCATAAACCAAAGCGGAACGATTACGACGAGGGCTCCCTTTCACTGGAATGAACGCAGAACAATTAAAAAGTAATAAGAAAAGAAAAGAAAAGAGGAAAAAAAAAAAAAAAAATGAGACTCCACAATTACCCTTTTATGCACCCCTTTGGTACACATGCGGTATATGGAGTAGGATCAAGAACAAAATATCAACAGGCCCACAGACTCTGTCGCGACATCTCCTTCTCGCTCACTCATGAGGGAGAAAACCAATGACATCTTGGGTCGTTCTATACGAGAAACGTCACGGTAAACACAAAGTTCGCTTCTCGGCGAAAACAACCCTAAAACTGTGACTCAGACCACATCCCCACAGAACGCATCACCCGGAAAAAAAATCTCTACGGATAACGACAGGCATTCACGCAAATAACACTTCCCTCCCACTTTTCCCTTTCCATTTTCTTCTTTATAATATATATTAAATTCCTTCTCCTTCTTGCATTTTCATCTCCCCCTTTTCTTTTATTTATTAATTTATTTATTTTTTTTTTTTTTGACCCCCCACCTCTGTCCTTCGCTATGTTACATCTCCTTCTTGCCTCCTGCCCCACAAAAAGTGCGAGGAAAAACGCAAGAGAGAAATAAAAAAAAAAAAAAAAGAAAAAAAAAAAAACCATGGGGACATACACACACACAGACAGACAGAGGGCAAGAATACATATATATGCTTCTGTATTTATGTAATTCAGCAAAGAGGCGGCATAAAAGGCTGCACGATGTTGGCGACCTGCAGAAATAATATCAACGCCGTGGGAATGTTTGTGAGGGTAGGAGGAGGGGGGAAAAAGTTTTTTTGTTTCTCCCGCTCCATTGTCTCCTTACACATTACGGGGGCAGGGAAACGGAGGAGAAAAAGCACGCGCATCGTCATAAAAAAAACAAAAACAAAAAAAAAACAAAAACAAAAAAAGGCACAAATGCATTTTAAGAATTCCGTCCTTTCACTTTTTTCCTTCCCCTTCCCCTTCCTTTTTTTTTTTTTTCTTCTCCATCATCCCTCGTTTTATTTGCGAGTTACTGAGGGAGGGGTGTAGAGAACGGTGTGCGGCCTACGGTCTTTCCATGCCCACTAGAAAAGGAAACTGCCTCCCGTCTGCCTCCCGCCCTTCCTTCGCCTTCGCCATCGCCTGCCACTCCGACCACGAAAGAAGTACATGAAGTGCGCTCGGCTCGTGGTCGTCCAGAAGCGACTCATTCACTTCACGGGCAATTCTGCACGGGGATGCCTCCGAACACTCCGTCGCGTCCGTCCCCGTGATGGTTGCCAAGGTTTCAACATAAATTTGATGTGCCATCGCTGCATCAGACATGTCGGCAATCAGCGGACTCACCTTTTCACATAGAAAGAGTAACGCCGCTGATTGATCACCCTTTGCACGCTTCATGGCCTCCATGGCCAACAGTTTTACTATGAACACACTTCCCTGAGGAAGGGATGCGGCCGCGTCCTCGTACTGCTCATTTAGACACAATAACTGCAGACGCTTGCGCTTCTTCATGGACTCCAGTACAGTTTCAACACCCTTACAACCAACCGAATTATTATTATTATTTTTATTATCATTGGAGACATGAATTGTACCACTGTTTTTTCCGCTTCCATTACTATTCTTCCTTCCATCATCATGTGACACGACATCGTTGCGTAATTCCTCTTGATTGACACAAATGCCTTTGCCATTACGCCGTACACGACGCCCGGTCACCTCCTTCGTTTCTGTTGTTGCCGATGTTTCCGCCATCGGTGTCGTCCCTGTCCTTGTCATTGTCTGCAGTTCTCGTAGCTCCTCATTAAGTGCGGTGAGAGATTCCACAAATCCCTGTCGGATGAAATACGACTGCAGGATGGAGGCAAGAACGATTTCCTCATCGTAGCCTTTGTCACGTATCACCGCCTCCTCCACAAATTTCCAACCAACGTTCTCGTACGACCCCATTTATTCCCTCCTTGTCCTTTTTTTTTTTTTCTTCCTTCTTCTTCTTCCTCGTCCTCTCCTTCCTTCGCAGTTCCCCGTGTGTCGCCTTCCTTCACACACACACTCACGCCCGCTCGTTCACAGGGTAAAAACTAAACACACACACACACACACACAAAAAAAAAAAAAAGGGAAAACCAACGCACACACACAACCGACCAAACAAACTTTTCGTTGCTGTGGAATCACAAAATGGGCTGCTTGTGCTTATGTGTGTGTTGCCGCCTTGACTTACCCACCCCGTTGTGACGCGTACGGGGAGAATGCGAACTAAAACAAACCATAAGAAAAGGAAAAGAGGCATGTTACGGGAACACACACAGAATGCACAGATAGAAAAGAAAAGAAAAAAAAAAAAAGAAAAAAAAAAAAAAAAAAAAAGGGAGGAGGTGAATAAAAACCAAAGAAGACAAAACACCGCATTCACTCCTTCAATTTTATGCTCCCTCTTTTTGGCGCATAAGTCCACAAACTGTAAGGGGTAAGAGAGTTTTACACTCAGTTCACAGGGGGATACCTTTAAATCTTAATATTATTTCCGAATAATTCAAATTGCATTTTTTTTTTTTTTTGACATTCCTTCATATTCTCTTTTTCCCCTCATTGCAGTTTTTTTTTCCACTCCCTCCCACTTCCCCCCTCTATTTGAAAAGGGAAGGAGAAATCAGTTTGTTTTTTTTTCCTCTTTACTTTGGATTCATTTTCTTCATAACGAGGGGTGTTTGCTCAAAGGCTCCGGCCTCCATAAGTTCCCATCTACGCACATCTCCCCTCATACACACCCATATATATGTATATAAATAGAGAGAGAAAGAGGAAGTGGAGGCAATATACATGTGGAAGTACATAAATTACGGTTACACATGTATATTGCATAGGAGTAAAGATATGTGTAAATGAGGAGCGCACACACACATACACACACACACACAAATACACACATATATATATATATATATATACCCCCAATGAAATTGTCAACTCCCACTGTTTCTCTCTTCTCATATTCCAATGAGAGGGGCGATTAAAACGGCAAAAAGAAGACATATATTTATATATATATACCTTCTGGAAGTGGGAACATCAGGCCATTTCCCTCTCAACTATATACGTGCACGCAAAAAAGGCTGCAAGAAAAGAAAAGTAAGGGTTGGATTACCATTAAAGAAATAAACAGGCAATGCAAGAAAAAAAAACAAAAAACCCGCAAAATTTACACTGACACACAGAATGGAACGCACATAAAAATAACGACATCCCATTTTTTTCCATCCATCGTGCTTTTCATTCTACCAATCTCGTTTTCTCCCTTTCTTTCCTTCTCTCTCTCCCTCTCTCCCTCTGCCCCTGTGGGATTTTTCCTTTCGCTCTATTCTTCCATTCCCCACCCACAACGTTCTCTCCCGTTCTCACTCATCCCCCTTCAAAGCAATCACCACACACACAAAAAAAAAACTTTCTCACTTGCAATTTGAAAAATTTGGCTTGCACGCAATGACCACAATAATGAGAATGACGACGCCAACTGTTCCAATAATCATAAGTGTAAGTTTAATATTTTTCAGGCACATACTCCGCTTTAGTTGTGTTGATCGCTGCTTAAATTGTTCCGCCTGGTCGGCAAGTGTGTTGGATTTCTCGTGCAGCGTGTCGACACGGTCGCCGCGGGCGAGGACCTTATCCATGTTGTCCATCATGACGTCTACTACTTGGTTGATGTCATCATTCAGCGCCGTGATCTTGTCGTTCTGAGGATTATTGTAGAAATCCATCTTCTGCTGCAGGAGCTTTTTGCCGTTGCGGAGCTCCGTGCCGGGGGGGCCAACGTTCCCCCGCACAAGCGGCTCGACCGCCTCCAGGAACGCAAACACCGTTCGCATACGCATTTCGTTGGTCGTCACGCATGCCACGATGCGGCCCTCGCCGTTGCTGATGTAGTGGTAATTGACTCCCCCCTCCTTGTCTTCAATCGTCTTGCGGCGGTACTCCTTCCCAGGGACGGTGGCGATCACCTTCTGCATCGTCTCCGCCAGCTTCGGCTGCTCGCCAGGCGGGTACTCCGCCAGCAAGACGGTGCCGTCGTTGATGCAGCTATATTTGATTGGCATCCGTCACGACGGGTTAAAAAACAAAAAACAAACAACAAAAACAAAAAAAAAAACTTCCTTTTTTTTTTTCTTTTGGACCCTTCCAACACCCAAAAACACGAACACACACACAAAAAAAAAAAAAAAAAAAAAGGGAGGGGGAGTAAGAAGATGACATCTTAGAAAATAGACACATGGCGCGTATCCGCAACTCCTAAAATATAATTCCACAGGTTCATCACTCTTTTCGTCCCTCGTTCTTTCCTTAAAAAAAAAATATATATATATATATATGAAGGGGACTGACAGGAAGGAAGTACCGCCTTGGGCATTACTCCTTTCCCTCCCCAGTTTCATTCCGATAGAAATATATTCGCTTTTCCACACCAGGAACACACAACAACACGTCAGATCCCATCGGCACTTTTAACTCACACACCCCTTCTCACAGACATGCATAGACACAAAAGGAAACAGTGTCCTTATAAATATCTCTGTAACAATTGTCGACCCGTGATGGTTTGCTCGTTTGAGCTACCAAGCGCTTCAAATATACCGAGAATGACTTGTCTTGCAGGCGTCTTGGCGTGTGGGCCAAGTACAAGGTCCTGCGGCACCACCCCTGCTTCCTTTAGCGCAGGCAGTAACTTTGGTTCAGCGCGAATGAGTCGCAAACACTCTTCGATGCCCTTGTGGTGGCGTTTCTCTACAAAATGTGCCACGGCCAACTTGAGATGCTGGCGATACAACGCAGCCGGGTCGTGTGTAAGGTCATCGTATGTGAGCAGCGACACATAATTGTCCTTTTCCACGTCAAAGTCAGCAATAATCAGCAACTCAATGCGATTCACCGCCTCTGCCACATCACGCAGATCCCGTGTGGCAAAAGGAAACTCCTCGCGTACCCGCTGCACGATGCGTTGCGCCTCCGCGTTTTCTTTCGTGGCCATCGCACACATGGCAAGACCGCAAAGTGCCTGTGGACTCACGTTATAGCACCCCTCACGCTTGAGACGCTCCCACATCTCTTGTGTCACCTTCCTTTCCCTTGAAAACCCCAGCCTTTCACGCGCCAATTGCGTCTCTGCCATGGCCATGTCATATGCCTTTTTGAAGAGCTCACGAGCCTTTGGGATTTCTTTATTTTTCAATCGAGTGTGAGCGACGTTCAACAACGTCATGGCGTTCTCATCGTCCTCGTCGCTACGCTTCACCTTTTGAAAAACGGACGTGCCGCTCATCTCATTTTTGCTCTCCTCCACGGCGTAGTCAATAAACGCATCAATCGCCTCCTTTACCTGTGACTCGGGGACAATCCCCACCATCTTGTCAGCGTACACCTTGTTGCGGACAAAGTACACAATGGGAAACATGTGCGGGTCGACACTAAATTTTTCCGTCAATCCCACTTCCCGGAGGCAGTCGACAAGCCCCAATTTTATAGCAAGGCCTCGATCTTTGCCAAACTCCTGGTACTTGTCAGAAATGCCGCTACTTTGCAGGCGGCGATTCGCTGCATCAACCTGCACGCTGAGCCGCTCTGTATATGCCACAACATCCGGATTGTTTGGGACGTGAAAGTAAAGGAATAAAGGAACTTTTGACGACATTTCGTCGTTGATGTTTCGCGATGTGAATTGGATAACCCCCAGCCGTGCCGGGGGTGCACCTGACGGGGGTGGTGTTGTCCCCCCTGTTGAGAAAGGAAAGAACTGGGCGGCTGAAACCCCTACGGCCCCCATGTGAGCACGCCAGACGCGGTACATCCCACGGCTACTGCTCCCGTCACGCTTCTATCCAATTTTTCTTACAGCAACGACGACTGAGGCAACGGTGGTGATTTATATATACACACACACACACTCACAGAGAGAGAGAAAGAGAGAGAGAACTAAAGGAAAAAGAGAAAGAGAGTTTGTGGAAATGTACATACGGAGATGCATAAATATTTCCCTTTTTTGTCCCCCCCCCCCCACAGAATGTGTTTGCGCGCATTCCTTCTCCCTTTTTCTTTCTTCTCCGTAATAGATGTCGTCTTATATGAAGAACCGATCGTCTATGAGAGTCTTTGAACTGATGTTCGCCACGCCTTCGCTCATGCGGTACCACCGTATGAATAACTCCAACGCAAATGTGATGACAAGCGCCACCCACACATTATGCATAGAGGCATCCACAGAGGCATACAACATGGTGTAAAGTACAAACAAATCAACATCTAGGCCGTACAGAAATGCATTCCCGTAGGCAAGTACATCATCCACAAAAAAAAGATCTTTACCGGACTTATCACCGGACTGAGGCCCATTCATGTACAAAATATTTGGTGCCAGATCAAACCAACGATGAAAAATAAACTTCATAAGCAGTGTTCCCTCAGCACTTCGAACACTCTGCTTTAGAACACTATTGATACGCGTTTTTATCGCTAATATCTCTGTGTTATACACACGTGACTTACGGGAAAAACCAAGAACACACTCTAATAAATGCCATTGACGGCCCGGTCGAATGGGTGCCAATGCCTTCCCTGAGGATCGCTGGTACTCTGCTTCAATCTCTGCGTAGCACATGTAGAGATATTGACGCATGTATATACCCATAAAGACCTCAAATGTTTGGCACTTGCTTTGTCCACCAAGACCACGCACCGGCAGGTTGCCTTGAGACTCCAGGTACAAATTTTGCTGAAACTCCTCCATGCTGACATCGGAGTGTGCATGAATCGACTCGCCGTGAATGTAATAACCCCACTGGGTCTCGGGAAGAATCATGATGGAGATATTCGACACGGAGCAAAGGTCCACAAATGCCTGCAATGGATGTACACAAAAAAAGCGGTAGTAAATCTGAAACTCAAGGATGTTTAACACAAGAGAAACAGAAAACCAAAAGAACGTCCCCATCGCTATTCGCATTACTGTGAGGGAGTAGGTTCCCGCCTCGTCTGCCCCTGACGTCACAGGCACACTCTCGGTGTATTTCAGATAGTTCAGACCAACGAGAAAAAACAAAACAACCGTCATGCTAAGAAGCGGCCGCCACTGACGAAGAACTTGAAGTTCATTCAATTCATTTGCAACAAATGTCGAGCGCCACATGCTGACAGGTAAAATGCGATTTTCACGTAGTAATTGCCCTTTACTTCGCTCCCAATCAATGACAAAATAATCCGCATTGCACTGCTCCACAATTTTATAGACAACTGCAATGCCCTTTGCCGCAGTGGCTGTGTATAACATCGCCTCTAGAAACACGTAATTATCACTCAAGAAAAGACCCAGATTGGGCTCTTGAGCTCTATACAAAACAAATATATACCATGATGCCAATGACACAACGAGAGCAAACAAATTCCCAATATGGTTGCAAAAGTACACCATAAACCTAATGACGGCCCCAATGCTAAGCATCACGTTCTGTCGACGTCGCATCCATCCATACGTGCGTATCCAGGCAGAACAAATACACAAAATACAAAAAATAATCATGGTAATCATCATCCCTTTATTCACTGAACTGGAAGCTATAAAAAGCACAGATACACCACCCTCTACTATGTTATTTGCAGTGCGTGCCGTCAAATCTCCATTATGAGCCTTCTTCAGGCCTGATGCATACTGAAGATAAACGACAGGTTTCAAAGAATGATGATCTCCATAAACATCCACCACTTCCAAAGCAAATAACACATGACGCAGTGCTGTGACGTAACAGGGTGTCTTCTCTGTGACTTGTGGGACGTCCACCTTACAATCCGTAAGAGTGTCATACAGGTAGAATCGTCGTCGGTAACCAGTTGCCATGGCACGCCGTAACGTCCCATCGCGTAGGCTTCGGGGATGGATGTTGCCAGTGGTGTAGTCCATCACAACAGGGACCGGCACAAGGCGGGATGTGTTCGTGAAATCCATCATAAAGAGCTCAAAAAAGTGTGTGGGACCGGCGTCCTGTAAGAGTTTGTACCAATCAAAAAAACACCGAAGCCTGCGATTGGATCCGACTTTAAAGAAACTTGAGATATCGGCATCTGAAATACAGCATAGATTCAACACCTCGGATACATGGCGAAGTCCCTTCAGATTTCCACGCCAATCATACACTGCCACAAGAAACGTCATTGGGTCACCAGCGGCCGTGATATTTGTGGTTGCCAGCAGGACGCCATCGTCACTGGTGTAGGTGTCGGTATTATCGCCGTCAAACAATGGCGGCAGTCGGCGGTAGGAAGTGCGCTTATCGCGGACCGAAAGATACAACTTGCAAGGCAAGGAATCCACATCATACATCATCAACACACACATATTGAACAGGAGACTACAACCCACTGCCATCCCACGCATACACTGCACGGCGGAATCCATGGCGTAAATTCGCACCACCACAGATGTTACTGACGGACCCAAAATCCCTTTATTGTTAAGATTCAAAGGTTGAAACGTCGTTGTGGCACCTACGGCCGCCACGACCACCCCATTATACACCTCCGTAGGAACACAGGACGCATCATACAATGTTGTGTAGCCGCTTGCACACACACACTCTCCCGTCTCTTTCAACGAGTATGGAAATACACACCCAGAGCAGCCATCAGGACCACAGGGAACACACATTTGAGACTCCAAGAGCCGTTTGCCTACCTGCTCCACAAGTTCATAGTCCGCCGGGCAAACGCACTTTCTTGTCATCTCATCGTGTGTGGGGTCCACGAGCTCGGAAAAAGTCCTATCACCTCCACACTGCACACAGCGCTCAGACTGATTTACATATGGAATCATTCCAACAACTCCCCCTGTGAGGTTGCAATCCACGCACTCCGTGTCTCCTGTTTCCACTCGCACAATCCGCGAAAAACCCGGCAAGCAATTCACCTCCACATCCAAAAATAAAACGCCAGCAAGAGCCATACTTTGCTCAAGTGATTTCCAGTGTCGCAATGCATTCGTGTCTCCCCGCACAATGCCGTCCGCTCTGGACGCACAGTAAGCCATACAAAGCGCCTGAACAGGCGAACAAACGCAGAACAGCAGGCATGAGAGGCAGGCGAGAAGTGACAAACGCATTGTAAGAGTACAGAAGCAAAGAAGCCACCGGCCTAAAAACGGCGGGTTAAAATACCTGCCGCCCCCCCACCTACAGTCAACATCCAACAAAAAAAAAAAAAAAAAAAAAACACACGCATTCGCCATTGAAGCACACGCAGCCCATGCAGAGTATTAAAGAAGAAGAAGAAGAAGAAGAAGAAGAAAAAGACAGCTAAAAATGAAGCATTAAGTTGTCTACGCCTCAATATATTTTTTTTTTTTTTTGTGTTTCTCCCATCCCACTTCCCACCCCACACAAAAAGAATGAACAAAACAAAACAAAAAATCGAATTCTCCACATGCCCGACGACTCGTTCTCAAATAAAACAAAAACAAAAACAAAAAAACGTGACGTTCTCAAAAAAAGGGAATTTCCCCCCTTTCCCCCCTTCACTGTGGAATGCGATGCGACTGAGATGTAACAGGACTGCCGAAACTAAAAGAAGAAAACACCAACAACAAAAAACGGCTAAAAGAAGAAAAAAAAAAAAAAAAAAAAAAAGGAGGCGAAATTCGTTTTCCATTTATTATTATTTTTTTTTTAATTATTTCTTGCCTTTTGTCTTTTGTCTTTTTTTTTTCTTTTGTTTTTTGTTTTTTTTTTGGATGAATCACAGAGAAGCATTCGCCATTGAAGCACACGCAGCCCATGCAGAGTATTAAAGAAGAAAAAGAAAAAGAAGAAGAAGACACATAAATGGAAAACAAAATAATTTGCCAATGTCATACAAAGAAATATAAAAAACAACAATCCAACAACCAAGAAGAACGTGTGCCATGTCGCTCACAGGTCCATTTCCCTATAAATATATAAATATATAAATATGCCTACCTTTCGCACATATAACCGAGTTGTCCTCAACACGTTATCAAAGGGAAAAGAAACCACGTAATTTTTTAATACACGCACACAAATGCCTGCATGCATGCACACAGACACACACACAAATGCCTGCATGCATGCACACGGACACACACAAATGCCTGCATGCATGCACACGGACACACACACACAAAAAAAAAAATATTTTTGCACTTTTTCAGTTTTATCGCATGAAAAACAACAAAAACAAAACAACAATGAAAAAAAAAAAAAAAAAAAAAAAGTGGCCGATTACAGAAGCACAAAGAATTCGACGATTTACACATGTATCATTTGACAAAGCACAGATTTCCTCCCCATTCCCATCCCTTCCCAAAAAAAGAAGAGCAACAACAAAAATAAAATTAAAAAAAAAAAAAAAAATGGGTTTTTGAGGAAACAGAAAGCAATCAAAGAAAAGTAGGCATAGATTATTTGTCCATAGCTGACCCTAGTCCTACTAATATATGCAGAATTTTCATATATATAAATAAATACATACATACATACATATATATATATATTGAACATTGACCGCACAATGGAGCATGATTACTTGACAACACCATATATGGTCGATGTCGTTCCAAAGCATATTACAACGATACCGGCAAAGAGCAGTAAATATGTGCAGGTGTAAAGAAAAAAACCGGTTTTTGCATAAGTGAAGCCGCCGCTGTAAATGAAAAAGAGCGCGGGAAATACAAAGGCGATAAATCCACCCGTCAGTGAGCCAAGCAGGCCAAATACAAGGTTCACGTTCGGAATAAAAAGACCGGCAATAAGCGCAATAAGGCACACAACTGTGCAAAGTACCGCATTCTTCCACCATGCAACGGTGTCCAGTTTCCAGCCCAAAAGATGATGAAGCGAATCACGGCACGGAAGAATGTGGAGAGAAAAGGCCACACAAAGCTTTATGACAATGCCAATATACGCGACAAACATCATCGCATCCCTCATTGGCTTGAACATCTTCAAAATAGATGAGGTAACATCCGAGCCAAAGTCCGCGTAACCAAAGAAACCGGTAAGCCAATAAAGAACGGTGCAAAGAAACATACTGATTGCTGTCTCCAAAGTCATTCGAAATGCAGTACTCTCCGGCTTCATCTCGTTCCATACCTCAAACATGTTGCTTTGGCATAGGTATGCAAACATGAGCTCCCCAAGTCCTTGAATCCCCTCATTTCCACCCCTGAAAAGAACAAGATCGTTACGAAGCCCATGTTTTAAACCATTTCGCACACTGTGGACAATGCTGACAATGACAAAGTAAATAATAAACGAAACCGCAAAAAATGACACATATCGTACAGAGTTGATACGCTTCGGAAGCGACAATGGAAGCATGAACAAGAAGAAAACGATGCAATTGACAACGCGAACAAAGCTTTTTGTTCGCCAGTACCCAGTCACAGAATCATCGCCAAGAAACGCTTCAATAACATCGCCAACTGAGATGACATACGCGACACATGCACCAAAGCACTTTATAAACATGACTATCGCAGTGAAAATATCACCACCACGCCCAAACAGCTGACGAGCCATTCCTTCATAACTGCGAATGCCGGTCTTTAGCGACGTCACTGCCAAAAGATACATGGAAAAAACGGTGAGTAGGTAGATGGCAATTAAATAGATGGTACTCGCCACAATACCCGAGAAGTTAAATGCGGAGGCAAGGGCGAGAATTCCAGCACCAAGACTGCTTCCAGCAAGATTAAAAACACCAGAGAGAATACCGCCATCAGGAATCAAGCGCCTTGCCGTCTTTACAATGCAGTTCGGTTCCTTTGGATTCTCGCTGGTCTCTTGGGTCCTGGAATTCAAATCCCCATTTTTTCCGTACGTCCCGTGATTAGCTTGTGGAAGATATTCAACTTTGTTGGCCATTTTTGGAATATCCTAAATCCGGCAGGGAAATCGGCTTCACGTAGAGTAAAAAAAAAAAAAAAGGTAAACCAGAAGACATGATTAATAGCAAAATGCATGCGCATACACAGAAACACAATATAAAAATAATAATGGCCCTCCCCATTGCACGCCGACACCCACTTCGCCAGTGAATTACACAGCCCAAAGAGAAAACAAAAAAAAAAAAAGAAAAAAAAGATGAAATTCCGACATGTATTATTTAAAGGGAAAATACCAAACGACAATCCGCATCGCATGTGTTTCCGGGACACCAAAACACCATAACGCAATCTCTCTAAAGAGAATAGCAATTGAAACAACAGACTCCTCCGTTTCTCGCATTCTCTTCATTATCGACAACACACGCCTTACAAGCATTTTTCCCACAGAGGCAGCATAGAACGTCACATTCCTTGCACACCCAACACCTGCAAACGCTACAGTTCCCATTTGTTGTCAACCCACAAAGTACACATTTTGTACCCCCATTTGTTAACTGATCCCGGTCGCTAAATGCAGCCGCTATCGCTCGAGTTATTGAACGCTCGTCGTCCATCACATGCAATGAAATCGAACCATACACACTTTTTGGCAAAGGAAGGCCACTTAGGTAAACAGTGGCGGTACGATTTAATGTGTCGATGTGGATAAACGGCGCATTTTCATGTTTTTCTGCATTATTCATTAAAACAGTGAGTTTCCTGGGGAAAAACAACAGTTCTCGCTCCAACTGAAGCACCCCACGTGCAATTTTCTCCAATGTATGGCAAGAGCATCGAAAAGGGCCATGGTACTTGCAGGGAAGCCATAGTCGCTGTCCAATAAGGTGATCACACGGTCGGTTCACTTCGCTAAGGGAGAGAATATGGCATTCATTTATCACACCAACTACACGTGGTGCAAAGAAGAATACAAGCCCAGGAAACATGTCCTCATCCAGCATATCAAAGGCTATCGGCCTGTATAATCGCACACAGGTGTTCCAGCCACCGCAAGAAAGGTACACGCGACAGGTTTCATCTCTTTCATCACCCTCTTCCCTTTCTCGCTTTCTGCTCATTCATTCATACGCTAAAAAAAGAAAGGTGATTTACTCTCCCAAGGCAAATTAAAACGCATATGAAAAGGAAGAGAAACTCACAAAAGCAACAAAAACAGAAACAACAACAGTAAGAGATTGTATCGTGAGACAATCAAACACGTTGCAAGGACACACACACAGAGAGAGAGAGAGACACTCCATCCTCCACGAGTAACAAATACCACAAAATGATTGAAAAAATATATATATATATAGATGTAAAAGCACCCATTTACAAATTCTTTAGTACTCACGTGCAAAAGTAACAAAAATAACAACAATAAAATGCAGCGTTAAAACTGTGCAAAAAGCCAATTGAGCAAAACCTCGCGATCTTCTGCATCCAAGATTCGATACAACCGCACCAGTTGAATCAACCTTGTCAAGTTATGTATTACAAGAAGTGTTTTACTATTCATCTCTTGCACTGTAAGAAGGTGATGGATATATGCACGCATATGCCGCTTACACGTGTAACAATTGCAGTCTGGTGAAAGAGGTCGAATATCTTTTGTGAAGCAGTCATCATTCAAGTCTATTTGTGTTTCATAACGTGCAGGAGACACACCACTTACTGGATTGAAGTCAAACACCAGGCCTATTCCTTTCTCCGCCAATATCCATGGAATTGCACTCTCAATAAAACATACATTGTATTTTAAACAAATCAGTAAAGATGGTAAAGAAATGGCAGTACTCATAACCTGCCCTTTATTGTTAGCCTCCTTTACATGGTATGTGTATTGTTGTAAAGTCTCATTTTGACAAAGTTCCTCCAAAAAAATATACTCGCCATTATTCTCCGCAGCACATAAGGGTTTCATTAACTTACAATTGCCATTGCCTTGAAGGGAGTCCGCAGATGTTGCCCACTTTGCTGAACGGGTCATTGCCGTCCGTCGGCGCTTTGTTTGAGGCTCATGTATTGAAACAGAGTCATAGGGAGGAATGGCTATTTCTGGGCGAAGTGGCAAAACCATTTCCTTCCATTTATCCACACCCAATGAAATTCGACCCTTTTCATGATTCGCACACAATCCTGCGTCTGTTGCAGGAGCGCTAGCATGCATGCCAATATGAGGACTTCGCACAGTGAGGATGGTCCTAAATTCCCCCAGCCCACAGAATTCGGCAAAACCCTGATTGGCGTTTTTGCAGGGATCCACACATTCGCTTGCGTCGAAGATGGACACACTGATCACCCGTTCTTCCTCGTTAAGAATTGCTCGTGCCTGATCGGGCGTCAGACAAGGAATACCGCCCCGTTTGCAAGGAACCACCAAAATGGGGTATTCTTTGGCCATTAACCGCTTTAATCACTTGCCCCACAGAATGAAGTGAAGAGACGCATCAAACACCCCATACACGCACAAAAAAAAAAAAAAAAAAAAAAAAAAGAAATCCAAAGAAAAGCGAAAAAAGCCTTTTTTTTTCACTCGGGGCTTCCACCATCCCACATGATGTAAGAGGAGATCATTTCAGGCACCTCGCCATTCGCGTCTACTGGCACAGCGCCGCCAGCCAACATAACCATTATCGTGCACCTGTGTAAAACTCAAAAAGAAACCCAACGACGGATAATTAGCCTCCTCACAGATCTGCTTAAGCCTCCGTCCTCACCCACATCACTTCTATTTGTTTAAAAACAGATATATAGGTGCCATTACATACACAAGTGCAGAAATAAACTAACTGAGTGATAACGATAAAAGTGTAGAAACAATAATAATAAAAACGATAATAACAAGAAGGAAAAGAGGAAAACGCACAATATCTATCTTTCCGTCCCTCTCCTTACATATATAGTCATAACAAAAAAATAACGTTATTGCTCTGATCCAAACACGCTATCCCAATCTACGCGAATCTTTTTCTTATTCATCCTCACCTCAGTTTCATATGAACTTCGCGAGGGATCCATTTTACTCCTTCTGTCAAACCCACTCATTGAAGGCAGTGTAGAATGTGAATTCCCGTTGTTTGAAGGCGAAAAGGAATGCAACGACGCCTCTATCGTTCGATAAGGGCCACTATATTGAGTATCTTCTGCAGTTGGCGCTACGGATAACCTCGAATAATTCTCCGAAGCTTGACCCACGTCCCCAATCCTCATCCATTCCTGCTGTCGAAGCCAATTTTTTTGCACGTGACTAAAAATGGAACTTTCCTTCGATGCGTTGGATGAGAAACGATCTGGTGCGACACCAGGGCTTTGACTTTCCCGTTTTTCCTCGTATGATCGAGCTCGGGAAAGCGCAAAATCGGTGATTGCCTTATTAATGCGTGCGTCCGCAGCTGCACTTCTCTCAGCCCTGGCTTTCATTCCGGCAGACTGCGGCCGCAATACTACCGGGGTCTTTAATTGCAACTTCTCCATTCGTCGTCGTCGTTCAGCCGCAACTTTCATGTAATGTGAGCTAATATACTGGTGCTGAGAAAATAACTCAAAAAACGCGTCAGTTTGTTCCACCTCAATGTTTAGCCGCATGCGGTCCTCTTTTCGCACTAATTCACGAATCTGAATACGTGTTTTCTGTAATATCTTCTCCAACAACCGTTGCTCCTCCTGCCTCTTCATGCCCCTAAGATAATCCATGGAGCTTAGCCATTGCGTCCATGACTTTTCATCTGTGATCCGTTGAGTATCCAGAGCCCGCGCCTCTCTTCGCTCTGCCCCACAGGCAAGTTCACGCTCATATTCCAAAGAAGCGCGCCGCTCCTCCAATAGTTGTCGATACAAGCGAATGCGTACAAGCTCCCCTCGGACGTGACGTTGAATACAAATAGCGGCTCTACGGCGCAATTCTTCTAGACGCCTCGCCTCTTCGACTCGTCGACGCTCATCTTCAATTGCTTTCCGACGACGCTCTCGCTCTGCAGTTTCCATTGTCTCTTGGTAAACTCTTCTTTCGGCCTCTAATTCTTTTATGAGTTTCCACGACGTGTCTTCCTCGAGTTCGTATGAATGTCGAAGGTCCGCTTCCTGCAAATGCATATCTTTCGACGCCTTTTCCAAGTTTTTCCGCGCGATTTCGACCTTGTGGAACAGTAAAAAGATGTCATATACCCCGCGCCGCGTTAAGTATCCCCGAGCAATTCGCTGAATAATCAGTGATGTACAAAGCAAATACCGGTCCCTCAACTTTTCTAGCAATTTAAAAGCCTCTGCCTTAAGAAAAACCTTGGTTTTGCCTATTTGAGCCAGAGAAGGCATGCGTATTTGAGCCATTTGGAGTACATGCTGTATAAATTCCTTTTCGTCTTTCGTAACCACAGATGTACACATTCGATAATTCCGGCAGAACAAAGCTCGTGGAATACGTACTGGATATCCGGCTTTTCGAAGCTTCACTGTGGCAAGAACACCACTTGACTCCAGTTGTCCCATGACTTCCCTACCGTAAAACATTCTGGGTTTTTTATCAGGATGGGGCTTAATACACCGAATCCAATGTGGATTCGTCTCGCCAATTAAATCCATAAGAGCTCTCAGCTGATTACAAAAAAAACCACCCACAGTAAAAGCTTTACCTCCCTTTTTCCGCTCCGATAAGGGGATGGGTGCTGGAAGGCAGCTTGCAATTACACGATCACCGCTAGCTCGTACAATGGACTTAATGGAATCTTTAAGTGTATCTCTATTTTTTTCAACCCAACCAAATACGTTGTACGTGACATCCGCTGCATAGTGACGCACACAAAAAGTTTCACCAGAGACACGTTCCTTCTTAAAAAATGAGTTGGATTCATGAGTATGCACCACTTTTTCTAAAAATCCAAGGTCTGTTCCTCCTCCAAACCAACAACATTCATCAAGAAGAGGAAAAATGCCGCCCTGTGCGGTAAGCAGTTTTAAACAGCCTGTATTGTCAGTGAACTTAATATCTGTCACATCCACCCCTTCCATTCTACATTCGTCCATATCACGCTTAAATATGTGCAGGTTATAATGATACTGAAGCTGCTCATTCGTCATATTGATACAAAGCTGTTCAAAGGAGTTCTTATTAAAGTTCTCAAAACCAAAAATATCCAGCAAACCAATCCAATTACCATCGTTTTCCACATTACACAAATCATTGCACCGGTCAACAATCCAGCCAAAAACACCATCATACAAATGTTTACACATGGCATCACGGATGTCGACAGCTGCCACAACATCGTTTTTCTTTAAAGCAAACTCATTGTCAGGAAGTGCACGAGTACTAGTCAGAAGTTCATGTACAAGATCATCTTCACATACATCAAGCAATTGGACGGCCTTTTTGGTATATTTCATGGTTTTTGGATCAATAGAACAGCCATCTTCTTCTGGAAGAAACCGAACATTAAGCAATGTCATTACAGCTGCTGTCACACGCCAGACAGAGATAAGCTCGACATCTGTCATCCCAACAATAGACATGGCCCGACAAACGTCATTAAAGTCTTTTTCAGAGTTATACTCACTATTATTCATTGTCCCCCCTGAAGAAAGAGATGTATATTGTTTCTCATGCTCAAGACCAAGGACACGTGCCATACTCCCTTGAGCACGGGCCAATAGATAAAATGAGTGGAATACGCGCTCGCCCTGAGCAGCAGATACAACACGACTTTTTTCAAGAAGATACTTTATATTTTCAGCGCCAACGACAACGTGTTTGGCATTAAATTTTACTTTCATGAATTTGCCAAACCGAGAGCTATTGTCGTTCTTCACAGTTTTTGCATTTCCAAAGCACTCCAAAATAGGCGAACATGCAACCAACTTTTCACCAACACCCCGGGCAGCTTCTTGTTCTAATTTGCTTCCATTCAGTGATGAAACAACGCCCAAATAATTTAGAACTATTTTTGTTGCCTCTGTTTTCCCAGCTCCAGATTCACCGGAAACGATAATGCATTGGTTTTCCTGACTGTCCACCATCTCATAGTAAGTGACATGTGCTTGAGCCCATGTGTGTGGCAACAAATTTGAGGGCATACCAGAAACGCTCAAACTACGACCCGCATTTAAATATTTTTGCATTTCACTCTCCTTATACCATGGGATAGCAAAAGTAAATGGATTTAGCACCACCACT
>NW_001849533.1:247664-248832 GCF_000209065.1 Trypanosoma cruzi
AAAACCCAAAACGAAAAAGACCCATGTAAAGGGAAAAAAAAATTTTCTTTCCCCTTGCCAACAAAAGAAAGTTAAAAAAAAAAAAAAAAAAAAAAAAAAAAAAAAAAAAAAATAATAATAATAGTAATAATAATATTATTATTATTGTTATCATTATTATTATTGATAACGATAAATAAATAAATAAAAAGACAATATTTTTATTCATTTCTTTCTCGCTCTCTCTCTCTCCCTCTCTCTTTCGCATTTATGCAGAAGAGTTCCCACTTTTACCCAAAAGAAATAACAGGCATGCCAACCCAATTGGCCTTCTACCAATTAAACTCTGTTCTATGAACAACTCACACTTCTGTTTCTTCTCTGTCTCTATGCCCATAATAATAGTTGCTTTTACTCCTCAATCTCTCGTGCCCTTTTCCTTTCTTCAAAGGCTGCCTGCTTCAATAGTTTCACTCCCTCCTCAAGAGAAATGGCCTGAATCCGACTTGTCTTGTTATGAAAGAACACGCCAAGAACGCGATCTGCGGCTTCAAGCATTTCCGTCTTGAAGGTTGAAGTGATAAATTGGCAATTTTCAGAGTCTTTCAAGATAAGTTTTGCGACTGAAGAACGGTATTCTGCATCTAGTGCAGCATCAATTTCATCAAATAGATAAAACGGTGCCGGATCACAGCGCTGAATGGCAAAGATTAATGCAAGGGCCACAAGTGATTTTTGTCCACCACTTAACTGCCCAAGGTCTGTTATGGCGTTACCAAGTCCAAAAGAAACGCAAATTCTAGCACCAATATATGGATCTTCTCCTGCATTTTTCTTGGCTGCTGATCGAACAAGTTGTAATTCCCCATGGCAATCCTCAGTAGCTACAATTTCTTTAAAAACCACCTCAAATTGATACTGCATCTGTTTAAATGTTCGCTCAACCGCCTCATCCTTTTTCTTGTCAAGATGCTCCATTAGGTCATGAATACTTTTTAATTCATTTTGAAGTATTTCCTTTTGTCCAACCAATTCATTTTTGGTCTCCATAAGAGATGAATATTGATCCACTGCTTTCCGGTTCACATGTGAATACTTCTTAAGCTTCTCATTATTTTCTTTTAGTCGATACATTAACAATCCGAGAGACTGTCCAGAATATTTACTTGCATCTTGGGAACAATACCCA
>NW_001849533.1:248932-257698 GCF_000209065.1 Trypanosoma cruzi
TCAATTTCTTGAAGAGACTTTAATTCAGCAGTTTCAGCCTCAAGTTCTGTCAATCTTTTTTGTAACTGGTCAATAGAATCCTCTATTTTCCTATATTTGCCTGAGGTTTCTTCCAAAATTTCCTCACTTTCTTTTCGTCTAGACTCATAGACTCTTGTGCCAGCGACATCTTTGATAAGTTGGCATCTTTCCTCATCACTCATATTGGCCATGTTGACAATCTTACCCTGCTCCACAATATAGTATGGATTGCTTGAAGAAAATCCTGCACTTTCCAGCAGTTGCCTTACCTCTGTTGCTGTAAACCGACGATCATTTACTCGAAATTCGTCCTGTTTCAATCCCAAAGTACGTCGTATTCGTACTTCTTTCTCTTCAGCTCGACCAGGGATGACAAGACGGCCATCTGAGTTATCAAAAATAATTTCAACAAAAATGGACAAGGCCGGTCTTCCAGAACCCGCATGAAAAAGTTCCTTTCTTTCAGCAGCCGTTAAAGTAGTGTACTTTTCACTCAAAACAAACTGAACGGCGGCAAAAAAGTTTGATTTGCCGGAGCCATTTTTCCCCACAATAACGTTATTCTTTGGTGAAAGGTCCACTTGAAACGATTGATCCCGGTAGGAACGAAATCCCGAAATCAAAATGTTTTTTATGTGCATTTTCACCAACCTTCGAGAGAGAAAAAACACAAGCAAAAGGGAAAGTAAAGAGAAATTTTAAAGGAAACAAGCTTCACAGACAGGGATTTACTTTATGGGACAAAATAAAAACTTGGAAATAAAAAACAAACTCCTTCTTGGATGGCGGCGTCTCTTTTTGGAGCGATGACCATGTCAGAACCGTGCTGCTTATGACATTTTCAAAAGCTCCCGCTAAAACGAGTCTTGGCAGCCTAAGTGCGCCCCGAAAATCGCAACAAGGCCCGCAAACCAAAATTTAAGTCCCTGCACGCTTTACTGCCCCCAAGTTTCCCCGCAAAAACGAAAACACAAACAACACACTAATGGCCCGGCATGGGCGCCAAAAACGTAATAGGAATAAAAAAGAACAAAACAGAAGCATGCGCTTGCCGCTTGCCGCCGAACGCGGGGGAGGCGAGGGGCGGGGCGACGCCTTCAGGCGGAGGCGGCGATCGCGCGAGCGCCTGTCGTCTCAAACTTCTCCTTGGGTTGGCGTTCTGGGGCGTCTTCGCTCTCAAAAAGGCAAAGCTTTCTGTCGCGCGATTGCCTTTTATCAGGGCTTCCGCTTTATACTTCTTTTCGTTCCCTCGATTACTCTGTGTGTCGACCTGTCCGGATTCGTTGTGCTTGTTCACCTGAAAAAGTGCTATTGACCCAGAGATTTATCATTCGAAAGGACGAAATTCATGTTGTTCTGCGGGATTTATATCCATTTAGCATGCTCTGAAAAGCGTGACGGCGAGAGTGCCACTAACAAGAAGTATTGGTCTTTTATTTTTTGATTGCCCGTTGGGGAACTTTACCTTTCGCGTTAACTGTTTGGGAAGGTTGGGAAGTGATAAGGACCTTTGCGGAGCACTTTTTTTTTTTTTTGATGCCTTTTATATGGCCGACTATGTGTCATTTCTACTTATGCGGCTGCATGGAACGCATCTACTTTAAATAAACGTTCTTTTTGAACTTGGGAGAGGTCATTTTTTTATTTATTTTTCATGGACATACCTTGCCCTACATAAAAAGAGATATGTGGATATATATGCTTTATATGGCGTTATGTGTCGATGGGGTTATAGCTTTTATTCACTTTTTTGTAAAAAAAAAAAAAAAAAAAAAAAAAAAAAAACAGAAAATATTTTATTTAGATATTGTTTCAATCCTTTTTAAAAGTCCCATATCCGATTAGTATGTTAATGAATGTTGATCCTTGAGTTTTTCTTTGTGGTACCATTGTTTTTTTTTTGGAGTATATTTTTGACCATGTCTCTTTTATTCTGCCAATGGACCTGATGAAGAATGCTGCGCACAATGGATCCTTTGTTCTTATTTGGAGAGGAAATGAGGCACTGTTTGTCGCAATTTAGCGATACTCCAGCTTTCTTCACGCGACTGGTTAAGGGGTTGTGACCAATATAAATGTACGAAACTGTGAAGAACGGGGCTATATTGGTTTTAATAAATTTTAGGGAAGTGTAATTATTGCATATTTGGGACTTTCAAATGCTCGAGGTTGTTTCACCGATGAGTTGGTGATGATGTGAATTCATGCGAATCACGCCAATTATGGTTGGTTATTTTTTTAATTATTACTTTGTTTTAGGATCTTTTTCATGTGGTTTTGACAAACTTTTTTTTGTACGAATGTTTGACACGAAAGTGTTTGGAGATGAGGCATTTTCATTTTTGCTTTTGTCGCATTTATGACAATTATTGGCTGTAAAAATGAGGAACAAGAAAATAGGCTTGAAAGCGGACATGATTTTTTTTGTTGATATGTCTTTAATGGAAGAATATTGTTGACAAAATATTTTAATGCGCATTGAGAGTGAAATTATTGCTTTTTTGTTTCTTTTCTCACTCTACTTCTCTACTTTTGAAGGATGTTATGAAAAGAGGGATATAGAGACTTTGTCTAGGGTTAAAAGGAATGTAATAATTACATGGTGAAGTGCTGCTGACGTTGCTCACGGGAATATGTTGAGGTAACGGAAGGCAGCATTTGCTTCCACTTTTTTTGTGTGGTTGTGCTGTTCTTGGGTTTGTTTTTTTCTGATTCGTATTTGTCTCTTTTTCCTTTTATTTCCTTGTTTTCCCTTGAATGACATGTCGCCTTCACTTTTTCCCCCATTGTGGTGGTGCAGTGGTGGTAGTGGGGGGAACAGAAAGAAAGTACATGCCGGACATCACGACGCCGTTTCTCCTGAGGGTGCGAGGCGGTGATCGGATGCGTCTGCGAGGGAACCACCACGAGCCGCAGTCCCTTTCTTTTGTCACCGCACTGACCGGCTTGGTGTTCACACGGCGCCTTGCGGCGACCACATCGGCCCCAGTTACTGTGTCACTTGTCGCGCACTGCGACGCGGCGGGCGAGGACAAAATCAACGGTCGCTGCTTCACAATCGCCACTCATTCTTTTGCCACACCAGCAGTTGCCAATTTATCCGATGAGAGGGAGGAGGAGGAGGAGGAGGAGGCGGCCGTGGTGGTGCTTCGCTCACCGATTGTGTTGACCTCGTCGGGTCCTGTTCACTCGTTGGAGGTGCGGTGCGCAGAGAAGAAGCGCGGGGACCCATCACGGGGCCGCACCACCGCTGACGCTAAATTCTACGCGGCCACTATGCATGGAATGCAGCGGACTGCTCTAACAAGGGCACAGGTGAATTTACTGCGCGCTGCTGATAGCGAGACGAGACGAAAATGAAGGACCATTTTTTTTTTCTGTTTGTTTCTTTCTAATTATTGGAGTGCGGCGGTTAATTTGAAGGAGGGAAGGAGGGGAAGAGAAAAAAAATCCAATACAAAGGGAGGGATAGGCGAATAAAAACTAATGCGGAGACCCGTTCATCATAATTTCCTCATTGTAACTTCACCGCACAACGGCTGGGGAAGGGGTCGTAATGACGGTGGCACCATCGTCTTTACGGCATCTTTCGGTGGGCGTTTTCCTCATTATTAATGTTGTTGTTTCTTCGTGAATGAACCGCCTTTTTTATTTTTTTACTTTTTATTTATTTATGCATACATGCATGTTTGCGTTTTGGGTAACTGCAACGGATAATGGGGGAGTTATGGGAAGAGGGGAATGTATTAGTGCAGACAGGAGAGAAGACTCGTCAAATCAATAGAAAGACAACACACACAGAGAAGGTGCGGCTGTTGAAATCAGGTGCTGTTTGTTAACGATGATGATGCGGCCTGACGCTGCAAAACTCGAGATCGCCATGAGGTGACACGTGGTCAATGGGAGATGCATAACTCCGTCATCACGGATGACGCGTTTTTATCCCCCAAAATGGAGCTCATGGAGGAGCTGCACAAAACACAGCCGTGGAAGAAGTCACCGCACTATTTCCAACGCGTGAAGGTTTCGGTTCTCGCGGCGCTGCAGATGATGATCCACGCGAAACGTGGAAGCCCCAACGTGACGTGCTCCAACGGCAGTGGCGTTGCTGAATCTTCTGCGGCGTCCGTGCGAAATGAGCCGAGCCGCGAGAATTGGTTTGAGGTGATGGGTCTCATGCTGGGCCACTTTGGCGAGGATGAAATGATTGTCACGAGTGCCTTTGCTCTCCCTGTCGATGCCTCCGAGGTGGAGTGTTCCATGAATGACGCCTCCCAGTTGTACATGCTTGACTTCCTTCAGTACCATCAGCGCGGCGGGACGCAGGAAGGCTGCATCGGGTGGTACCACAGCCACCCTGGCTACACCTGTTTCCTTTCTGGCACAGATGTTAACACGCAGCAGCTTGGACAAACTGCACACGACCCGTGGCTGGTTATCGTCGTTGACCCTGTGCGCACCATCTCAACTGGCAAGTTGGATATGAAGGCTTTTCGTACATTTCCAGAGAACTATGTGGCAGAGCAACAGGGAACAAGTCAACACACACAAGGAAAGCATTGAGAAGGGTCCACGACATCTGCGTGGGTGCCTTCTGAGCGTATCAGGGAGTACGGAGTACATGCACACCGCTACTATTAGCTGCCCATTACTCTTTTGCGTAGCAAAGACGATGAGGCACAATTGGAGTCTCTGTGGTCGCGTTACTGGGCACTGACATTCTGTTCCAACTCCCTCACTGCGAATCGAAAGCTCATGAAACAACAGATCCATCAATTGGCTGAAGTATCTGAAAGTGAAGTGGCAAGTCGACATCAAACGATGGTGAAGGGCGATGAGTATTTGTCTGGTCATAAATTAGGGAGCCAGCACCAACGTACAGGCGGTGGTGCGGAGGATGACGAGAAGCCTGATGGTGTTGAAGCGTTTAAGCAAAGGAGCCTTCATGTGCGTTACTTGACATCTGCTTTGGCATCAGAGGCGGCGTCGGGGGGAACACTGCTGGTGGTCAAAAATTCCGTCTTTCGAGCATGACTTTTCTTTTAGTTTTAGCGCGTGTATTTTTATCTTTTTAATAAGGGGCTGAACTTATTTTCACAAGAGAGCAAAATAAATAAATAAATAAAATACATAAAATAAAACATAAGAAATAAAAAATAAAATAAAATAAAAATAAAAAAAGGGGGAGTTTAATATTTTTTTTTGTGTGTTTTCTAGAAGTCTCTACAGGACAGAGAAATACACTAATTTGGTGCTGATATACTCGCGGTTTTTGTAATGGATCTCACCTTGGTTGATTTTTCTCACGTTGTTGAGAGGGACTCTGCATTTTTTTTTTTTTTTTTTTTTTTTTTGGGAATTATTGCTTGTATCATAATTCATGTATACACCCATTTTCTCCCCCTGCCAAAAAAAAAAAAAAAAAAAAAAATGCAATTAAAGTGATTAGGCCGTCTCTGTGTGTATTTTCATGCAAACGGCAACCATTCTTCAGCGCCTCTTGACGGAGGAAGGAGCATTCTTTCATCCCGTAATGCGGTTGGCATCTATTCCTTCCATGGGTGGTGGCTATGGGGTAGTGGCAGCAGAGTCATTGAAGCCCGGTACACTTCTCGCAAGGATACCGCGGCACTCAATGATCACGGCTAGCAAGGCCCGTCATTACTTGGCATCTTTCGAATACAAACAGAGGCAAGCTCTCTCTTGCAGCAATCGACCTTCTAACGAAGGTGCTCCTGTTACAGACTTGGAAGCTGTTGAACAAGAGCTTTCACAGAGCCTTTCTCCATCAAACACTATTATTTGCTATATTCTTTTGAATGCAGCTCAATACGGTCGTTTTTCTACCCCTCATACTGAAAACAGCATGGATATGTCAGCGGATAGCAGCAGCAGGAGGGATAAAATATCTTTCCAAAGCGATCATGCGTGGATGAAGACATGGATACTTTCGCTTCCTGCCCGTTACAATAATCTTCTCGAACTGCGTCCCGAAAAGGCTGATGAAGAATGCTATTCAAGTTATGAGGATACTGAGAAAATTGTTTCCTCATCTGATGCGTATCTCCGCCCTTACCTGCAGTTTGAGCGGCATCGTCATAAGGTTTTGCGAGAGCAGGCGAACGCTGAGGCGGAATTTCAATTATGCAAGTCAGCGCTCTCATTTTTTCAGACCATGCCACATTCTGACTGTGAAGAGAGATCAATGCCGGTTACATTGGAGCAATTTCTTTGGGCTTACAACACTCTGATGACCCGTGGCTTCGCATATTACTCAGAGGTTTGGAGCCTTATGCCTTGGGTAGATTACTTCAACTACGCCTTGAATAGCAATGCCACGATGAAGTACGATGAACGAAGAGGAGCCTACATCTTTGAAGTCCTTTTTCCTATTGAGAGTGGGGAACAAATTTTTCTGCAATATGGCGCCTATACGGACATGGAGTTGCTGTTGTGGTACGGTTTTACCCTCACACCAGTTTTACTTCCTGAGGTCGCGAGTGCCAGTACAATAAAGGAAAGGAGCCAGAAGCTTCGAATGCTTTTGCGTGAAGGCCTGGAAATAATGGATGATGGGGACATTTCTTTTGCCCATCGTGATGAGGTGTGGCTGAAGGCAGTAAACAGGGCTTTGGGTTATTGTTTTTCGCCATGGACGGATGCGGATGGATCATATCCTCCTAATTTAAGTGAATCGTGGTTGGAACTTCTTCTTTCTTCATACATGAAGCTAAAAAATAAGTCTAGTGGTGACGGTGAAATATATCAATTTCCTCCTGCGGCGGAAGCAGCGAATGCCCTCGCCAGGCTCATTATAGGAACGAAAACGCAACACAAACTGCCACCTAAACTAACTGCTCGTGATTGTCGTCTTGGAGCACTAGGTCCATCTCCGTCGATGCTTCGCCTTCTGAAACACATTAGCCGCATTTCTTCCACTCTTAAAGAAGGGACAAAATTAACTCTTGTTAACCTTCTGCGAGCCATTTGTTGGGCGGAACTGTTTTGTAATTATGGTGCGGGGATGAAATTATTTTTTCTAAAAACTGAGACGATAACATCGCCTGTTGGTACCGTAAAGTCCATGGCGCGTCAGGCCTCGTTGGATGCTGCCTCGCTCCTGCACCTCTTGGCGGTGGAAGCGACAGAGGAGGAATTGCGTGTCTACCTTTCGAGGATGTGTGATTAGGCGGAGGTGAGGACCGCAGGCCGGTTATAAGTACAAAGACTTTGGTGAATTAGGGTAAGAAGGAGGAGGGAAATGCATGAATTTTAATTTAATTTTATTTATTTATTTATTTTTCCTTCTTTTGTTGACGACGACATTAACTTTCTAACTTCTTCTTGTATGAATGTCGCCCTCGCCGCTGATGTAGAGTGTAGCATGGCTGGGAGAAGGTGGTTGTATGTGACCATCTTTGGTTGCACATTTTGGTTACTTTTTTTTTTTTTGTATTGTTGAATTCCTTCTGGAGGGAAACGACAATAGAAGTGTAAGGCTCACATTCTTGAGTCCCGTATGTACACTACTACTACTACTACTACTACTAATAATAATAATAATAATAATAATAATAATAATAATAATAATTTATTATCGTACTATTCAGCGTCGCTTCAAGGCACCTGCATGTAGACAAACGAAGGACTGAGCCGAAACCTGTTAATAAGAAGAAAAGAAAAGTGGTACATAGATTCTGAAGACGTTTTTTTTTTTTTTTTGTTGTTGTTGTTCTTGTATAAAAAAATATATATTTTTTTATAATGGTGAGTCTACCGCATCTGTTTCTAAGTGGCGGTTAAAAATTCAGTTTATAAATCTTCCTGTGTCGAAGCAATTGACGTTGGAAGCCTGGGGTGTTGCTAAATGCATTGCCTATCTCTATGGGTCTGCAGTTTTTGTACGGTACTGTGCTCTCTATGGAACGAAATATGGTTGTGTGATTAAAAAGAAAAAAAAAAGTAGTCATGAAATGTTTACTGCCGTTGTTTGCTCTGCTAGTTATCATGTATATTTTATTTTATTTTTAATTTTTCTCTCATGGATCGCACACAGAAGTGAAGAAATGCCGGAGCCTGTCGTTTGTGCCACGCAACAAACAGGTATCGATGGAAGCAACCACGTCAATAAAAGTATTTGTTTTTTGGAGGTTTTTCTCTCCATGTATGCCTTGAGATGCAAAGAGTTTGCCATAGAAATGAACCCTTGTGCGCTTCAGGCTGCCGTCGCGATGCAGGACGCTGTTGATATTGCGAAAAGGGATCTGTCTGATTCTGATATAACTACAAGAGGGGTTACGTACAAGCTCAACGCCGTACCTCTTGGCGTCAGTGGCTCGCAAGCACTTTTTCCAGCTTTTGCCTGTATGCCTCTTGTAAAGCTCGATCTCAATGACTGTTATTTGGGCGATGCAGGCACACGCACCCTTGCAGAGGTGATGAGCACAAGTTCTCGCTGTGGGAATATGATACGTGACATTCATTTAAGCGGTGTGGGCATTGTTGATGCCTCTTCGTTGACATGTGTTATGACTGCAGCACATCAACTAGAGCTGTTGGACGTGTCTCGCAACAGAATTGGTACACAACCGCACGGGGTTGGCGGTGTTGTGTGCGTCGATGCACCACCACAAATCATTACGCGAGGTGAATTTGGGTGACAACCTGATAAGCGGTTCCTGCGTTGTAACTATACGGGCCATTGCTGAAATGGGTGGTATGCGCTGGGTCATGACGATGTTCTGC
>NW_001849533.1:257798-259359 GCF_000209065.1 Trypanosoma cruzi
CCGTCCTCTTTTTTGAAAGCGGCTGACGAACCGTCTGTAAAGGGCGTGGAAAATTTAGAGAACCGCCATTCCTCTCTTGGGGATTCTTATTGGAGGAAGAAGTACGCCAAGCTGAAAAGGACTCACGAAAAGGCGCTTAGGGAGCGTGATTTACAGCTAGCGGAGGTACAACATCTTGTCTATCAGATTCACGAGGAGCATGATGAGCTGCGACATCGCCATGAGCGAGATTCTCTGCAACGACAACTGGAGATTGAGTCAAGGAGTCGGATGTCACTAGAGGAAAAGACGAAGTCCCTTGAAGAAGAGGTATTAGTGTGGCGACAGCGTTTTTTGCGTTTTGTAGGAGAGCCGGCACACATGCCGAATCATGTAGTGGCATCAGAAGTGGCGCCAACACTCGGCGATACTTGTGATGGCGGAAATTTCTCATCTCCTCCGGATGGCTTGAACCAGACAGATCGCTCCTTCGTGTGTCCAGAGAGTGCACTTGCTTCCATGATAGACGCTGATGCCTTTCCGCAGGGTGCAAATGCCTTAAATAGCACTCGTTATGGCAACGCTCTGGAGAGAAAGAAGAATGATGTGGAGCATTCTTATTTGCAGCATTGGCGAAAACAAAAGAGAGAAGATGTAAATACGTTTGAGTCTCATGGAATTCAGAATAACTTTCAGCGGCCTTTTGCTAGAATGAGCAGGCACTCTGTTGCTGTCCAGGTGGGACCATCCACAGCAGCTGCAGCCTCTCAGACAGAGACATGTAGTCAAAAGTCCGTAGGGACGTTAGTGGAGTTTGGCATTCAAAACAACAACGCAAATCCGGGTCTGTTGCACTTTACGGGGGAGCCAAAACTGACGCCGGATGCAAGAAAGAAAGTTTTGGTCACTTTTGATAGAAATATAGAAGATCTGCCAAAATCTCATTTTCAAGAAAAGTCAACGAGTTCGCTTTCATCCTTTTCACCGGGGCATTTTGATCAGAAGAGTCTGCAGGACCACGTGTATTACATGGTGAATCAGGTGCACGGGAGAGGCAGCCGTCATCGAACATCTTCTGTGCCTTCATGTAGGCAGCCGGAGGAATTACATCCACCCTCTACCTCTTTTGTTTTTCCTATGGCTTCTCCTTCTGCTTCTATGGCGGGACGTGGAATCTCTATTGACGGTGATCAGGCAAAACGAAATCGTCTTGAGGAAGATATTCGTAAACACGATCAACTTTTAGAAGCTGTAGCGAAACTGCAGCGACGAGCGCAGCGTTTTGCCAAGACACCGTCCATTTAAGGAGATGTGCACGTTTACATTGGGTTTTACCTTCAGTGATATTTTAAATCGTTGTTGGTCCGTTTTAAATGTGCCATAGGTAATAAGTCTGCCCATGTACCTGACTGTATTTGTTAGTATTCCTTTTTTTTTTTTTTTTTGTTGTTGTTACTTATTTTATTTCTTTGTTGTCGCTGCTGTTGTTTCTTGTTCTTTCTTTGAGATGTGGGTGGGTGGGTGGATTGAGTGTGAAGGAGATTTGGTTATTATTATTATTATTATTATTCCTTTTTTTTTT
>NW_001849533.1:259459-266416 GCF_000209065.1 Trypanosoma cruzi
TTATTTATTTTTGTTTTTGGGTTTTGTTTAAAGATTTTATTGCCAAAGGTGTGTGAGGCTCAGCGATTTACGAGCGGAGTAACTTTTGGTAATTTGGTACTCATCTCAGGCGATATTCCAAAAGATGTTTATTATTGCGTTGGCTTCTCATTGCATTTGTTTTCTTTTCTTGGTGTGCGTCTCTGTCAGTCGGGCGCACGGACACACAGGGTTGAAGGGTGACGAGAGAAATCAAAAGAAAAAAAAAAAGAAAAAGAAGGGGAGGGATCACGACAACACGGATTCGGCGTGTGGAAGTGTTTGTAGGGCGACAAATGGACGGTGTGCGGTACCAGATAGAGCAGCTGCAGCACGTCCTCGGGCAGCTAGATCCGCACCGCAAGCTGGCGCCGGAGGACGCCTCACAGCTGCAATTGAGCCTTGCGAAAAGCACGGCAATTGCCCGCCGTGTGGTGGAGCGGCAACACCGCCGGACGTTCCCGATGCGACTGGCGGGTGCCGGCGCGGATGCCGGTGGTCGACACGAGCGGCCCACCGTGTCTTCCCCCACCTTCTCTTCCTCAGGCGAATTGCGCCAGAAGGAGGGGTGTGACGCGTCGCGAAGTGACCTAACGTCTGCGGGTAAGAATAAGTGGGTTGACGCGACGGAGGCGGTCTCGCTGCACGGTGAGAGAACGAGAGGGGAAGAGTGCCGCCGTGAGACAATTCGCAGCATCGCCACGCAGCATGGGATTTCTGTGGATGAGATTCGTCGCTACAATCCACAACTATCGTTTTACAACGATGAGGATGTGCTTCCATACAACACGTACATTAAGATGAAGCCGCAACTGAACCGGCGGCCCCACTATGAAAATGGCACAGACAAAGCATCGTCCGGTCATTATGCAAAAGAAACGCAACATCACGCAGATGACACGGTGTGTGCAGCGCTCCCTATACCTTTGGCGCCATTGCCAGCTCTTCAGGAGGCAAATCTTCACTCTATGAATACGAAATCCACGGTGACACGACGCGAAGAGAGTCCTCTACCCTGTGAGCCTTTTATAGACTGCGCGGATTCAATGAAGGGACTATTGATGCAACTACCTTCTATTTCCCCTGAGGGATCGTTCTTGGAACGGAAAGAAAATTATGTCAGTTACACTACTGCAAGCGATATTCATGACCGTAGCCATAAAAAAGACGTGAATTCTGCGAACTGTATCAAAACACCTGCCAATGCTTCAGCTTCCGCTGTTTCTTCCACCGCTTTTAGCGTGACGGAGCCTTCAAAGGGCATGCTGAGTGCTAAAAACTCTGCCGAGATGAACACAATGACATCTGAGGCCGTTCCAAGTAGTCATCCTTGCGTGTCGAGGATCAGAAAGCCTCCCCATACACAGTGCAAGACCATCGTGTCATCTTCTAGTAACGATGCGCTTTTGAAATATAGAAATCGGCCGGGAATCGACGATTTTGATTTTTCCCTTACGACTGAATCATCTTCCTTTCACTCCACGCCAACACCCACTCCGAACTTGTCGCCGCAACCGAATAGAACGAACATTCAGATGACATATGACGACGCACGGGGGGGCGCATTGGAGAATGCATTATGCCAACGCTCAGTGCCTTGGCCAACACATGGGCGGCAGACCCTGAATTCTGCACCAGAAGATTTGGTAGAAAATGGTCTTCTTGAGAGCAATGAGTTGTCGCCTATTCCAAAAGCATCCTACCAGCCTGTCGAAAACTGGGGTGATTTTGATACGATTAATTCCATCGCCTTACAGTACAACGTTTCTATCAAGGACGTTTTGAAGTGGAATCCTTACTTGTTGGCTTACGGGGCGGATGATCCACTGCCAGCCAACTTCCCAATTTTACTGCCACTTCCACAGCAGGAATGACATGCTCTTTTTGTGTCCGTCGTCCATCTCTCTCGATATATATATATATATATATATATATACATTGCTTTAATTTTGCAAAGGTATAGTGGGCATGGCGTTGTTTGAGAAGAGGCGAGTTGACATGCGAAGAGCAATGAGAGGAAATGGTTCAAAAAAGAGGACTGCTTAGAGTTTATTTCGTATTTTGTATCTTTTTTTACTTTTTTTTTTTTTGAGGTGGGAGTTTATGAGGAGATGAATGGCGTAATAGGTTTTTATTGGGAGTTGTATTGAACCGGTATACAGGGCGTTGGTTTGCTTTATGTCTCTTTTCAGGAATGAGAGAAGACGTGAGGGTGTGTTTTGGTTTGCATGCATATTGGCCTGCAGATGTACATGTGTGCAAATGTCACATGGAGGCTTTACATGCCTTTATTATTATTATTATTATAGATTGAAGTGCCATTCCATCTGATTCAGCGGAAGGGTGATGGTGTCAACGTAGACAGAGGAAGAAACAGGAGAAGTAGAAAAAGAAAAAAAAAAAAAAAAAGAGAGAGAGAGAGAGAGAGATAGAGAGCTTTTAGAGACGACAAGATAGCAGAGAAGAAGAGAATAACAACAACAACAACAACAAAATATAATGAAAAGGGGGTCTGCTTCGGACAATAAGAGGAGTAACAGTGGAAAGAAACACGAGCGGTTTGTTGCTTCGAATAATACGGAGGGAAGATTTTAAAGGATGAAATATGAGGTTACGTTTTTATCCAATGCACACATATATATACATATATGTATGTGTGTGTGTATATGGGTTTTTTTCACTTTCATGCTGTGACGGTAACGATATGAATATCACTTTCTTTTTTTTTCCTTTTCTTTTTCGTTGGTTTCAATAGCATTGGCTTGTTTTTTTTTTTTTTTTTTTTTTCTTTTTCTTTCTTTTATTATTGTTTTAATTGGTTATATTTTTTCTTTGTATCTTGTGCCTTGTGCGTGACGACATGTTCGTTTTTTGTTTTGTTTTCTGGACATTTGTGTGTGTGCGTGTGTGTGCATGCCTGTGCAGCAAAGGTGAAACGATATAAATATAAATATAAATATTTAAATTGTCTGGCGTCTCCTCCCATATTTCGCCGGGAATTTTGTTAGCGGTATGCCGCAGGGCACAACCGAGTGGTGCCAGGCCGCAGCAAAAGTAGACGGGGGGGTCAAATTACACAAAAGAGGCTCATAGAGACGAAATGGGGCACTTTTTGAGAGATTTTAAGTGAGAATTTTTGGGGTGGGAAAAAAAAGGAAAAAAAAAAAAAAAAAAAAAAAAGAATGCCATCAATGAACGGTTTTTTTTTTTTAATTTAAAGTGCTCACAAAAAAGAGTTGTTTGTTCGTGTGTGTGTGTGTGTGGAGAATCAATAGACATGTTTGTCCCTTCTTGTTGCTGTTGTAACTTTTATTTGTTCTTGCGTAAATATATATATTTTTTTATTTTTTCCTTTTTTTTTTTTTTTTGGCGCTGTTAAACAGTACTTAGGGAAGAGAACGTCTTTTTCTTTTTTTTCTTTTTTCTTCTTCTTCTTCATTAAACTTTTCTTTGTTCCCTTCAGTTTTCATGCAGCCACCCGCTCTCGCATCTCTTCCTGTCATTCTTCGGAAAGACGACAGCCTTGTTGTCGCCTCCTTTTCAGAGCAGCAGCGCACACTGACGGAGGTGGAGGGCACTCTTATGACGGGCGATTATCGCGAATGTGAGGTGCAATTTAATCCTGTGAAAAAGACCGCCTTTGCCCATGCGACGACGACACATGTGCGCTACAGCGAGTTGGTGCCAACGCAAGATGAAAATTTATGGGGGTTGAAACAAATTTTTGAGGTGGAGGAGCGGAACGTTGTGGCGCTATCGTTCTCAACGCTTGGTACTGTACTTGTGACATATGCCATGATGGACAGCAGGCGGCCGGAGGGCAACATGGTTCTCTACGATGTGGATACAGGAAATGTGCTTCGTCGCTGCGTACAGGCCCGCTGGCCTGGCATGGTGTGGACAAGTGACGAATTGTATTGTGTTCGACCCGTGCAAGGATTTCTTCACGTAATGGATGGTAATCTCCGAAAGGGTGAGGTACCGGTGCTCTTCAAGATGGATCTTCAACTACCACAAGACAAGGAAATTGAGTTGTCCATGTGCCCAGGAAGTATTTCTCTTCTTGCCCTATTTAAGCCATTCCAAAAACAAGTACAAGGCACGCTCTTTATCTACCGGCTGCCTAATCTCTTGGAGGGTTTGATTTATCAGGTGCCATTTGGACGTGCGGAGTCCGCAACAGTGCTTTGGAGTGGCTCTGGAAACCACATTGCGCTCTTGGTCAAATCGGAGAGTGACAAGAGCGGTAGGAGCTATTATGGCACTGTGGCGTTTTTCCTTGTAAATGTTACGGGCCGCAGTATAAAAGAGATCAAGTTCCCCAGCGGGGAGTCCGTGCATGACTGCCAGTGGAGTCCGACGACGGATCAAGTAATGGTGATACACGGCACAATGCCACGCAACAAGACGACATTATATGATAAGACGGGTGTGGCGCTTATGACGTTTGGTGAGGCGCCGCGGAATACCATTCTTTGGGCGCCAAATGGCCGTTATTGTGCATTGGGTGGCACAGGGAATCTTGCGGGGGATTTTGTCTTTTTCAACTTGCACCCTTCCGACAGCAACAACAACATGAAAAATATTCACAAGGATAAAAACACGAGGGCACCGATGGCACCAAAGCCAGTGGCAGCATCCTCTTCTGAGGCGGCGGTAATGATTGGTGAGTTTAACGAGAAGAGCAGCGTGCAAATGTGGGCACCCGACTCTCATAACTTTTTTTGTGCCACTATCTTTACCCGTCTGCGTATTGATAACAAACTTGTGTTCTTTAAGAAGAACGGTGAACATCTTCTGACACAGAAATATCCCATGCTTTATGGGGCGCATTGGGTACAAACTCAAGACACGCGTTTGTATCCTGTTCGTTCAGCCTCTCCGCGCAAGGAGACGGATAAATCTTCCAAGCCGCAACCGTACAGGCCACCTCATGCAAGTGCAGCAGCCGCAGCGCTCTTGCGTCGCCCAGATTCTTCCGCGCCGATGCAGGTGAAACCCACGGTTCCTCCTGGTGCTACCGTTGTGGTGCAGAAGAAGAAAAGGCGTTAACAGTTATATTTACGCATTTGACCTCTTTATCTTTTCGCTCTTTGTGACTGCGTGTGTCTGTCTTTCTTTGTTTGGCATTACTGCTAGTAAGGCGGGAATTTTTTTTTTTTCGTTGTTGTTCTTGTATGGTTCTCTACTCTGATAAGTCGATTTAAACTTTAAACTATGGTCACACAAGCACGCAATGATTGTGCAGCCTTTAACCCACTGGGGATGTTTGGGCTTATCGAGCACGATTTGTATTTTTCCATCTTTATTTATGTTGCCTTTTCAATTTCTTTTTTTTTTTTTTTTGTGTGTGTGTGTGTGTGTGTGTGAATAGTGCGAAAGGAGCTTTTTTGCTTTGCATTGCGTCTTAAAAAAAAACTTTATTTTATATATATCTTGTTGACGTGACGGTTATTTTGTGGTGATGCCGTGGAGTGTTGCCAAGATGTAGAAAAGAAGGAAAAAAGAAGGGGATGTGTTTACTTCCTTGATGCCTGCTGGAATGCCGAACCGAGGAGTTGCAAAAGATGATTTAGGAGGAGTAATAAATGGATTGGAGATTATAACACCGCGAGTAACTTCAGCCTGCATGTACATCACTGAAGGACAACAACAACAACAACAACAACAACAACAACAAAGACTACATGTTTAATGGATGGGACAGACTGCGTTTGGGCTGTGGAAAAATGGTTGTGCATGAGGCCTTTTGGGGTAGGACTGGTATCGGCTTGGATGTTCTTTGGAAATCCACGAATTTTACGCGGGAGTGTACATTTTGGTGTCCCAATTTGTGTGTGTGTGTGTTTGCCTTCTGGCTGCTCTGCTATTGCGCTCAGGACAACTGCTCTCATGCAAGAAGAGCGTGTCATTTTTTTCCTTTTTCTTTTTGGAGCGGAGCAAACCGATTGGAGGAGCATGCTGACTGCAGTCAACATGCTCAGGACGGAGGCGACCTGTCGGAATAAACGGGGCGTTGTGTTTCCCAAGGCCGTGATTCAGGTGGGACCCGGCGAGCGAGGAAGAGAAGGAGGGGTCTTGTCACGGCGGGGAATGCCGCCTCACTTCCATAACTCCACTGAAGTGGATGTGCGGAGTGTATGAATGGTCTTCTGACGAAATGGTGGTGTGGGGGCGGTGCCGTTCGCCTGCAACCTTGTCGTCTCTTTCTTCCTGTGTGGTTGTCTGTGCGAAGGGGGGGAGTAGGGGGATGAGATGAGGTTGTGGACGTGTAAATGATTATTATTTGATTTTTCTGTTTATCCACGCAGGGAAGTAGGAACCACATTTGTGTATT
Organism: Trypanosoma cruzi; assembly: GCF_000209065.1. Classification (NCBI taxonomy): domain Eukaryota; phylum Euglenozoa; class Kinetoplastea; order Trypanosomatida; family Trypanosomatidae; genus Trypanosoma; species Trypanosoma cruzi. Next base: position 265,815 of record NW_001849533.1, read on the forward strand.
TACACAATGCCTGTAGCTACTGCATCATTTTCTTTTTTTCTGTTTCTTTATTATTATTATTATTATTATTATTTTGTTTTGTCTCAATGCGGAATAATAATAATAATTATTATAATAATAATACTTGACTTCTGTTGTAGGAGTACACATACACACGCATATATATATATACATACATATACCGAGGCACACCACCCATAGATTTGCGTTTTCTGTTTGTTTCTCATTAGGGCCCTCTTTGTGCAGGTGGAATATTTGTTTTGTGCCGCAAACATTCCTCGGAACGTTCAGCAACGAACGAGGAAGAAGTCAAATAACATTCGATATCTATAGCGTGAGAGACGTAAACAACGACCACCACAACAGGATAAATTCCATAGAAAAGGAAAGCCAAAGGGAGGGGGGAAGTGGTGGACGGCAGAAATGGCAACTCTTCCCGATGATGTGGAATCTTTGCATAAACGAATTCAGTTGAGTGAGGAGTGGAATATGCGGCTGCAGAGTCAGATTCAGGAACTTTTGCGTCTCTCGCACAATGAAGTAAAGACGATGCGTGATCGAATGCAGAATCCTGATATTGCTATTCCACTCCTGCAGTGCTA
>NW_001849533.1:266516-267633 GCF_000209065.1 Trypanosoma cruzi
AATGAAAAACTGCAGCGGGAGGTGGACAAGTTGAAATTGATGCTTCAGGCGGCCAACGGCGAGCTGGAGGAGACACGTGAGGCCGTTCGCATGGCGGAGGCACAATTGAAGGAGCTACGCATGCAGGCACAAGAAGAACACAACAGCCTGGAAAACGCGAAACACGAGGTTGAGCGTGAAGCTGCACTGGTGCGACAGCAGTTGGCCCGCTCACTTGACGCGGAGGCCGCTCTAAAACGAGAAGTGGATCAGTTGAAGCGAGAGCTGAACATGGCACAAGGCGATGTGGCGCATTTTCAGCGGGACACCGTCACATTAGGGGAGGAGGCAAAACAGACACAGAGTCGACTCAAGACAATCGAAAATGAAAAAGAGGAGACACAGCAACTTGGGGAGTTGCAACGCATCCAGCTTCAGCTGTTAAGCAGAGAAAACGAGGACAAGCTTCAAGAGTTGGAGCGAATACGGCATAGAATGGTACAGGCACTGCGCCAGTCATCCGATAATCATGTGGCTCACCTACGTGTTGTGGAGGAGAAACACCGAGAGGTGGTGGAAGGACTACGCACACAGTTGAATACACAAGAGATGGAGGTGCAGAAACTGCGTGCGCAGTTGGCTCGTATGGACGCAGGCAGTAAAGGTAGTCGCTATGCCACGAGCCTCCGCACAACTACAGAGCTTTTGGAGGTGCAGACACGAAAAGCTCAAGAAATGGAGCTGAAACGTCTCTATAGCGAGCTATCGAACCTGCAGCTTCAGAGGGACGATGCATTGCTTCGATATGAGCAACTTTCAAGTAGTTTGCGTCGCGAGGAGGCGGATCGTCTTACTGAGGCGCAGCGGGAAACACAGGGACTGCGGCAGAAGCTGCGTGATCAGGAGCAAAACTATGAGCAGCTTGACACTGAGAAGAACCGTATGAAGGAGGAACTACGTGTGCTCCGCGAGAAGTGCAAGAGCCACGCCAGTGAATTGCAGCGTGCCCGACAGGAGAGGGATCAAACTCTTAAAAAGATGGAAGAGCTGCGCCGCGCTCTTGCGACAGCCGAAGAGACATGTGAACGCCTGCGTTCCGAGGCGAAGAACGACACGGCAAAGGAGCGCCAGCGTGTTC
>NW_001849534.1:0-12464 GCF_000209065.1 Trypanosoma cruzi
GGGGGCTTTCGTCGCTTTTAAAATAAATCTGATGCCCCGCACGCCGGCCACCATCGCAGTGCCGCCCGCCCCACAATCCACGCTGCCCGATAAATTTATTGGCGGCAGAGCCCCGGAATCAGAGTCGCCGCTGCCGCTTCCTCGGAGTCTCACCCTCGTCTCCTTCCGCACCCTCCGCGGATGTCGGGTCGTCCGCTAGAGGCGGATCAACGACCGGTATTGGGTGGCCGCTGATGTTCGGGAAGGCGGTGCACACATCGGCGTATTGGGGGCACACAACGCTCCCACGCCACGGACCCGATGGCGGCGTAACGGTCTCACCCTCCTGGCACTCGTGCCACGCATCGTCACGAAGGAACCGCACGCTCACTGTGCCGTCGCCGCATCGAGTGTCCACACAAACGTCGCCAATATATTTGTCGTCGAATTGAAGGTCCTGCCCCTTTACGCACCGCGAGTTCGGGCCAACGACACTGCCAAGCATTGCTGAAGGATCGCCGTTGGTGCAACCACCATTAGAATACTCCTTGACATACGGGCATCTGCTCATGTAGAGGCCATCACCGCCAACTCGGGGATCAGCGAAGTACCGATACTCCTGTGGCAGGGCTTCCTCGTGCCTCATCAGCCTACAGAACCCCAGGGAAAGACGGTCGTACGTGCAGAAGAACATTACATTTTCGTCAAACTGGCTGCAGAACAGGTCAGGGTATTCGCTGATGCCGTCGGTCAAGCACTTCTTTTCCAGCAGCCCACAGCCAGAGTTGTTGCCCCACCACAACATCTCCGCCGCACTGTAGTTTGCCACATAAACACCCATGTCCTCGAATGCTGCAAGCGTCAGTGCCGAGTACAGCCCTACGCCCACATCACTAGTCATCATCTCGTCCCTCATGTTGCGTTTCTTCCAATGCGACAGTACAGTGTCACAACCGCCCTCGTCCTCCAGCTCAATGCCCTCAAGCGTGGAGCAGTTGTGGTACTGACGCGCCATTGCCTTCGTCTTCGGCGTTGAAATCACCGACACCCTGAGCATCCCACGCACGTTTGGGACATCCTTTTTTTTTTTTTTTTCGCGATGAGCCTGTTATTGAAACAAATGTTTTTTTAGTAAAAAAAGAATACCAATTGTTCTGCAAAAATTGTTCACCTCTCTGTTCTTCGTGGCGTTGACACCCCGTGGCAGAGGCGTTCCCAGCTCTCACTATTCGTGGCAGTATTGTCCTACAAGTTGCACCGCCGGAATGTTTAACGGGGTATATAGCCATGCTTTCAGGATGAAAAAGTGAGAGCGTTGTAAAGAAGGCCTTTTGTTTTTCTTTTACTTGTTTGGAGCGATCGCATGTTTGAGCGTGTTGTCGCTGAAGGTCAATAGTAATGGTGATGAAATGATATATATATATATATATATAAAATGAGCATCCCTATTCTCAACGCCAATAAAAAAAAACAAAACAAACAAACATAAAACAAATATATTAAAAGAAAAAATATTTCGCTTTGCGCTGCCTAGCCAAAAAACAATCTTTACCCTGACGTCTTCGTTTACTTCGGGTACCGTCATCTTTCGGGAGATAAGGAAAATAAATCGAGAGGAGGAGGGAGGAAAGTGAAAAGGGGACAAAAGAAAACCACAACTTTCCCCATCCTGGGTGTTCATTCTTTGTTTCATTCCCTTCCAATTTTACTTCTCTGCCTCTTATCCCGGCTTGGCAACGTTCTATGCATCCTCAAAGTCGTCCAAGTACTCGACCTCGGAGGTGATGAATGAGTCGTAGGAGGAATCCGTTCTTCGCGTGGGTGAGAGTACTGAGCTACCGGGGTTTTTGCCGCGGGGTTCGCTGACGGAAGTGTACGTCGTTTCATTGGGTAATTGGAGGCGCTGCATCGCGGGAGCAAGCGGAACAAAGGGGCCCTTTTTGTACGATATGGGTGGTTCTTCATAAGCCCGGATAATTTGCACGCGAATAACTTTCGTGGCTGCCTCCTTCTGCCGTGTCGGCTGTCTTTCCAAGGCCATCCGCGCATCCTTGTATTTATTCCACATGTCCGTTAAAAACTCCACCTGGTGTCTGAGTGTGTGCAGGTGAACTGCCAACTCGACTCTTTCCTCCTCGGCTGCCCGGCCCTTCCGAGTCTGGTGAAACGCTTCCACCAGGCTTTGGTTCAGTTCATCCAGAGGAGCAACCTTCAACGCCGTTCCCTGGAATTTCGCGTATAGGCGCTCCACTGCGGTTGCAAGCAAATTTTCCATTTTGTTCTCTTCTGAAAACACAGGGAATTCGGTTCTATCACCGTGTCCCGGCGCCATTGTGCCCAAGCCATTGTTACTATAGGCCTCGTCCGGACCCACGGCGACACTACAGGAATTGAGCGTCTTTGATTGAGGCTCGTGTTGTGGGGGCGTCCCATTGCGACTGCATACAACAGATGCCACTGACTTTTCTTCGTTAGGCACGAGAATTACACGACTTTTGTTGGCGTCGCTCGTGCCATAATTTGTCTCAAATTCCTGCAAAGGAGATTTCTGTCCATCCCTTTTTGGATGAATTTCATCTTCCTCGCCATCGTCGTAGTGTTGGGGGGGTTCTTTGTGAGAGGACTCCGCTTCGCACATCTTACTGCCACTCGTGAACTTCATCGCCCCAGCATCAAGAGACACGGTCGCGGAGTGAGCTAACAATTCCTTACTCTCTTGACATGCCAAGGAGACCAGTGAAGAATGCCTTGAAGTGTGTTCCTGCTTTTCAATGGACGTGGCGTCTTGGGAGGTTTGAAGAACGTTCAGATCCCTCCCCTGCAGATGTTTATTTCTTGCACTTATGAAAAGGGAGGAGAGCCATGATAATCCCTCTTGACAATGTCGTTTCCCTTCAGTGGGAAGATCATAGGGGCATCGCAACGCTGCGCACTTTAAATGGAGTTGTAAGGGATTGAGGCTACCCCATTTTTCCCGTCTTTCATCAGGGGAGGTGAACATAAACTCCAACAACGGCCTCTATTAACCATTCGCCTATGTTGCTACCTACAGGAGGAGAACCATAGTTCAATAAACAAGAGGGCATCATAGTAATACCCACCAGACTCACAAATAAACAAATGGAGTACGTGATGTAATGCAATTTACACAACCAGCTGCCGCATCAGGAGGGTCATCGGTGCCCCTTTAGTGTTTTCTTTGAAACACCACATGTCTGTCGTCCCATCGTCCTTTTTCTCTCAGCGGCCCACCCCCCATCATGTTGAGCCAAACACATAAAGAAGAGAGAGAACGAGAGGAATCAAACAAACCAAAACGGTACATACATACATATATTAGAAATTATCCGTGTGATTGGGAATGAGAACTAAAACAAAACAAAACAACAAAAAAAAAAAATAAGACAATGTGTGGAGAGCGTTTGGAAGCAACTACAATGGTGCATTGAAGATCGTCCACTTCCGATTATCTCATCATGACGGTACCGGCAGCGAGGCAAACAAAAAAGGGACGTAATTGAGGCCGACGGAGAAGGTGTACGTGTGTGCGTCTGGCCTTTTTCTCCATTTCTTTCTCTCTAATATATATATATGTATACTGTGCGAAGTCCTATCTTTTCTATAGTCTCATAAGGCCACGGTATACTACGTCCTCTGGCCGACCAATCACCACGATAGTCTGTGGCGCCGATGTACGAGTGGAGTCCGTTAACGTCACCGCCAAAGATTTGAATGTATTCGTGGAGCTCATAAACCCAGTCGTTTCGCGGCGCACATCACATGTAACAAAGCCTTCTCTCCCGTTCGCTGGATTACGCAAGATAAACATCATCTGCAATTTTCTTTGCTTCAGTCCTAAAAGATCAGATAGTTCATAGGACCCGCTGCGAATACGACGAATGAGTGGAAGACGAAAGCCTCCGCTTTGGCAATAGGCCTTGAAGTCCCCAGTGCGGGGGTGCGAACCGAGGTGTTGCACAACCTTTTCGTTTCGCATTACAAGAGCGATAGATTGGTTGTACACGGCGTTGGGGTTGATCCTAAATCGGCGAATTACTGCAATGATGACGGTGTAGAGCACTGCACTACATAAAAAGCCACTCATGAATCCCAGACGGGCCACTGTTGCCAGGCTAAAGCGTGAAAGCATGGCGTAGCCCTTGAGGAACACTGCCACAATCACAATGATGGCGCATACGGTGGCACCGGTTTTGGCATAAAATATCACGGCATCGGCGGAGAAGCCAAAAATGGTCCCTGTGTAGTGTGTTGCTTGCTTGTCGAAGAGGACCTCCTCCACCTTTACCTGCCGTGCTTTGGGACGTAGCATGCCAAAGAAAGCACGCCGTGCCGTGTAAAAGGCAGAGGAGCGATATGGTGCAGGAATAACGCCCATGCGGGACGGCACCGGGAAGTGAAGCGTCGTCTGCGATGACGCGGTGGAATGAATGATACGTCGCATCATTCTCCTCCTGTCACGGCCGGAAAGAGAAAAGGCTTCTTCGCGTCCGACGGACACACACACACACACACACTCCCTCCCTTTGCGTGCGTTGCTGTGCAACCCCCTTATCTGCCCGCCTCACTGCTCTGTCGCGAGAACTGCACGCAAACACAAATCCGGAGGAAAAAAAAAATAGTAATAATTAAAAGAAAAAGGCGCTTCAGTGGAACAACAACAACAGAAGTTAACAGCACAACATTCGATTCATGCGGTCTTTCACAAAACCACAGCACAAGTAAATATACCAAACGGCGGAGAAGCAAAAAGATGGCCAATAAGAAAGATTTCCCCCCCCTTCTCTTCGTTGTTTGTTTCGACCGCTTGTTCTCGCAAAACAGCCCGACAACAGAGAACACCTCAAACACACACGCACGAGCCATACCGTTTCCACACGCATGGAGGGAGTGGGAGAGAAATGGAAGGGGGATTGAGAGACACAGACAAAACCCCTCCTATTTCTTGTCAAGTTATTGTATTTCCATCTCCCCCCTCCCCCAACCCCGTTTCTTAAAGATATATATATATAATGATAGCCCTTGCCGCTGCTGCTTCTGCTGCCGCCACAGTTGCGTCCGTTACGCGCATCTCCGCGGCGCAACGGGTGGGTTGGTTCATTGAGACAACAGAAAATCGTGGTCAGGTTTGAAGCAAAATATAGCCGCGTACGCGTGGATGCCTGCGTGTGTACGTGCCTGTTCTGAGGAGGTGTGGGGCGTATTGCGACCGCCAGGTAAAATGCCCACCATATCTCCAGAAAAAAAAAAAAAAAAAAGGAAATCCATCGAATAAATAATACACCAGCCATCGCTCCCCCTTCCCCAAGAGTGAGCTGGAACACACAGAAAGACACACGCAGACACGCAGAAACAGACAGAGAGACAACGAATAAAGTAATACAACGACAGCAACAACCAGAGAAATGAGTAATAATGTCGCAACTCACAGCGTGAGGGTATTGAAGATGTTGGGGAACACAGACGGACACATGTATGCATGTATGTATGCATATATATGTATGTAAGTGTGTTCGTGTGCGTTTTCCGTCTTCTCCCTCCCCATTTCCATTTAGAGTGTTTTTCCCAAAACAGCGGCCAGGACAAACAAAGCAATAATAGCTGCTACTAAGAGCACCAGGCAACAAAGTTTTCTTCTACTGCGTCTTTGATACTTGCGTGCCCTCTTCATCTCCTTTCTCCCCGCTTCTACATATTGGGTTGTGGTCTCGATGTTTCTCAAAACCACATCCATAATCTCACCTTGCTCGTGCACGAGAAATGCCAAATCGTTGAAGAGTTGGTTGAGTGTCCGCATCGACCGCTCAATGTGGTAGATATCATTCCTAGTCTCGATAATCTGAGCCAGAACATCTTTACTCTGCTGAAAAATGCTGCTTGTGGTGTTGTTGTCCAGCACTGCCTGGGCAAGTTCCTTCGCCGTCTCATCATCAATCGCGGAACCATCAGGGTTTGTGTATTTGATCTTTATCTGCCGTTCGGTCTGTGCGCGGTACTGCGACTCCACCGAATTCTGCTGTCGCTCATACGCCTCCATCGCCTTGCTTAGCCGATATAAAAAATAACGCCTCTGATTTTCCTCAATACGTATCACGCCAATAAAGTGACTCTCCATCTCGGGAGTTGCCTTTAGTTTGTCCGTCTCCCTCTTCATTGTCTCAAGGATTTCAGCAGAGGCTTGCGCGGAGGCGTTGAGTTGTTGCGTCAACGCCTCCACCTCCTGCCGCATGGAGCTGCTCTTCATGAGATCAAACGTACTCATGATCTCCGAGTGTTTTGCGGCAATTTCTCGCGTCAATCCAGTGACACGTTCAACGGCACCGCCGGCTGCGGCAACTAAATCGTAGAACTCCTCTAATTTCTTCGCCGCCTGGACGCTCTGCTCCGATGGAGGCTCCGTGACGGTGACCCGCGCCGGACCCAACTTGTCGGACCCCGGCGCCGGCACATCACCAATCAAAGTGGGACCACACGCCGCTTGAAACTGAGCGAGGCGGTTCATCGATGCCTGACACCCCGGAAAAGAGAGCGGGAGAGAGGCGCGGGGGCCGTGAGGCAAAGAACTACGGGCAAAAGGAAACAAACAAACAAACAAACAAAATCAGGAAAAGAATGAAAAAGGACCGCGGGGATATTCGGAGCGCAGGAAGAACCCGGGCGGCAGGGCAGTCACAGCGGCCCCCTTCCCTTCCGCCCTGATTGAAGTGTGTGACGAGTCTCTCTCTCTGTGTGTGTGTGTGTGTGTGTGTGTGTGTGTGTTTATGTGTCTGCCCTTCAGCCCACTTGGATTGAAGTTGAACAAACAAAACAAAACAAAACAAAAACAAAAAAAAAAACAAAAAAAAAAAACAAACAAACCGGAAACGAGAGTGTGGGAGGAAAAAGAGCAAAATTAAAATATCCACACAAGGAATAGCAAGAGTCCCGTCCTACTCCTACTCCTTCATTCATACCGTCCGCATCCGACAAAAGGTGAGAGAAAAAGGAGTGAGTCGAAGCAACGACAAAAAACAACAACAACAACAAATGCAAGTTCACAAACGAAGAATCAGCCCTCCTTTCTGGTTCATCTCCTCCCGTAAAAGGGCCCTTTCTTGCGCGAGTTGATTGCTGACATCGTGCAATAGGCCCTCCATCTCGCCACGACAGAGTGACTGCATCTGCGGGGAAAGGATCCGTAGCTTTTCTTCCGTAACTTCCTGAACTTTATGGCTTTCCTCAAAAGATCCCGTAAAACGCAGTAACTTGGCTTGGCGAATGAGTAGCTTGAACTTGATAGTATGCAACCAGAGCCACTCACTTCTTAAAACCAATGCCTCTTCCGTCCCCTGAAGTTTCCCAACATTCAACCAAGCCAAAACGCGCTGAAGGACATCCAATGCACGTGCGCACCATCGAGCAACCTGCATTTGACGCTGCCGAAGGACGTTTGCATTACGCCTGTTTGTTGACGATGCATCTGACGAGGAAGAAGAAGCGGGTTGCATCCGCAAAAGAGTGTGTGCCGCATTGGCTGCGGCTACCAGCACTTGGCGGTGCAATGCATACCAAACATGGAGAAGTACATGGGAGCCAGGAAACAAATCTCTTCCATGCGCTAGCATAGAATCATAGTATAAAGCATTCACTTCAGAACAAGCGGTGTTGTTTCTTCGCAAGTTAAGAAGAAGATTTAAATATCGATTCGCTGGTGTGATATCTTTTCCCCCTTGCAACACTGTGGTAGCAAAAATGGAATAAATTTCGTCCTCGATATCATCCTCTTCAGCGTTTTCCATGCGATCCTCCAGGGAAGGCGGCGGTCGAAGCGAGTGGTTATACGGGTACAGGATTCCTTTCTGGGCCAAAGCCAGCGCACGGTGATAGCAGTCCATGGCGTCTCTGAGATTCAGCAAGGGTTCCTGGAGGGACTCCCCGCCTGCTTCCCTCATTTGTTCCGCCAACCGAAGATGCGAATGATATAAAATGGAAGCAAGCCGGTCTGCGGTCAATTCGTCATGCACACTCTGCGGGACCACTTCTATTCGCCCCATGGTGAATACAAGCCGGTACACTTTCTTTGCTCCATGGGCGTCGATATTAGCCAATCCATGGCGAGGTATAAATGTTGCCTTCAGGTCTCTGGAGAAGGGAATTAACGTCACCGCTCCTGGAATGAGTGCAGTGATGCGTGTGACACTGTGAGCTGCTTGGTGAAGAAGTCGTTGCAACAGCTGCGATGACCAGTGAACTGACGCCACCGCTGTGTTAAAAGGCCCCTTTTTAATAGAAATGAATGGAGCAATAGAGGCCTCGACTACATCCTCACCATCGTGGCTTGTTGCAGATACCCTCGTGAAATCTTTATCGTCTCCATGTGTCTGCCATTGTGCGTCGTGAAGTCGTTGTAATGCCCGCCGCGTCAGCAGACGAATAAGCCCGTGGCGGAGCAGAGTCCTAAACTCCTTGGAGAGCAGCCCACCCAATGGGGCATAGAAGCGAAGAAACGGGCCCAGCTCGCGCTCCACCTCCGTCACTCCCCCAAGCGTCACCTCATCCCCTTCCTCCTTTTCCAACCACTCCCCTCCATGGAGCAGCAACGCCTCGTATTTCGACAATGCAGGTGGCGGCCACGCCATGGTTCTCTTGGCGTTGCAAACAAAGAACTCAGCGGCCTGGAGCTGCTCACGCACAATTCCTCCTTCATCCTCCAGGAAAAGTTCCGCCGTGGCTGTGACCCGCAGAAGTGCCATTTCTTCTGTCTTCCTCGCCACGCCGCACACAGTAAGAACGCATAAATGGACAAGAAAAAAAAAAAAAAAAGAAAAGAAGCGGAGACGGGGATGGCGGAGTGCAGAGGGACATTGGATCAAAGAACACCCCGCATTTCCATGGGACACATCCAGTTGCTGCAGCCAACCAGTCATACAGTTTAAAAAAATTCCATTTATACAATAACTTCCAACGCTTTTCAAAACAAACAAACAAAAGAAAAATTATTATTATTATTTTTTTTTTTCATTTACTCCAAGAGCTGAAGGTGATGGGGGACAGAAAAGGAGTTGCTCTTCAACGCTTCTTGTAGCGTTTCATTGGCACAACAGAGTCGACCCACGATTGCGTCCTTCAGAGGTAATAAAAAAGATGTAAAAAAAAAAAAATTGATTAAAAAACAAGTACGCACAAAAACACACAAAAACAAACAAACAAACAAAAAAAAAAAGACCCAACAAAAGTAATAGTCTCAAATTAATTAGGCTAAAAATAACAAAAATAAACAGAGCCTCCAAATAAAGCCGAAGCACGGAAAAATGTTCTGCAGCGCTGCTGGCCAGATCCCGAACTGATGCGCACAAATAAAATAGGTCGGAAAAGAAGAGGGCCATGGAGAGGCAGCGGCCTCGCCACATCCTCAATTTTTGTCCCAAGTATATCTATGTATTCTGACAGGCACTCTCGTGCCACGGTGCGGTGTATTCGGGTTGGAGACATTTATTACCTACGAAGTGGAACACTTTGGGCTCCTCCAGCCACAAGACCTCGCCGCAAGGTCGGAATCAAAGAGGGTGGATGGCAAAAATAAAAATAAAAACAAAATTCGTCTTGCCGCTATCGGTTCCTTGATTCCTTCCATCGGGGCCTTCCAAAGGAACATAAGGTAGGAAAAGGATCACACGGAAATATTTTCTACGTTTTACCAGGACATATATTAAATTGGGCAGCCAGCCCTCTCGATAACATCCTCCTCACAGGCACTGAAATATAATTCGTAGGAAAAGCAAATGTGTAAATGGTGCAAAGCAAATAGATTCATAGGGCTGGCACCGGAAGAACAACTGAAAATAAAATTTTATGTTGGTGACCTCGTTTGTCTTTGCGTAAGAAGAAGAGCTCTTGCGGTTACTCTTTCCCCTTACATGGTGGTGCAGCATCCGCATCTATGATTCCTGCCGCAACACGGTTTACCAGCAGCAATCTGTGCGGTACGCCTCCACCTCCCTGAGTCCCGATTTATTGGGTCTCCCTCAAGCTGCTGCAACAGTTCCTGTTGTGTCGCCGCAATGCGCTGCATATCCCAAAGAATAGCATGCAGGGTATTCATGTGATCCTGCAGTTTCCTAAAATCCGAATTTCCCTCCTCGGCGTTGTCAGCCAGCGAACTTGATATGACGCCGCCAGCTGTTTTTTCCCACATGGAGGACGTTTCCGAATCGCCGCGCCGAATAAAGGAAGAAGTGTTCCTGCGAGAGCCTCCAATGTCTCTTTGTCTCCGCAGCATGTCCCTACAAAGCCGGTAATGTTGTTGCCATGCCGTGAAAAGCTGTCGGTAAAGAAGTGACTGCTGATTCTTTTGAATGCCTATCATATTTTTACGCGAGGCAATGAAGGCAGCACGTGTGACGGGGATTTCAATTCGTTCCCTCGCCGTCAAGGCACCGAAAAAGTGCAGGGACCTCATCTTCTCCAGTGCGGCAGAAAATTCCGTCCTGAATTCACAGTAAAGTTTTTCCCGCACCAAACTTTCGTCATCGCCATGGCCATTAAGAGCAGCAAAACCCTTTTTTTGTCGCAGTCGCTGCATCATTTTCCCTGAGGAATCGCGCAGACGGGAGGTGATGGTATTCGCCCGATGTACCCGCCGGCGTATCTCGGCCGCATTGGTGACAATCTCTCTGCAGGGGTCCTTTCCCTCGGCCTCCTCGTGGCGGTGCCTCTCCTCTTGGCCGCTGCCTTTGGCCTGTAGGAGGCAATTTTTGGACAAATTGCTCCCCGCCTCACTATTCCATGCACCGGAGGCGGATGACGACATGTCGTCGTCTTTACTCAACGTTCTCACGAACAGAAGCGCATCCTTCCCCTGCATCTGCCGTGTCTTAAGCCCCGACAGGGAATCCATGCGCGCCCACGCACCGTCTTTTTTTCCTTTCACCACCAATACTCGGGTGATTGGCCCCCTCTTTCTCTCTTTCCCTTCTCTCTCTCTTCGCCAATTCCCTCCAGACGCTTTTCATTCACTGGTTGATCGTGCGAATAGCTTGGGTGTCCCGCAAAGGACCCTCACACACCGACACTACAGCAAAATAAAGGCAAAAAAAAGAAAAAAAAAGCAACGATGAAGAGTCATGTGTCATTCCAACCAAAGAGAGTTCCATAAATTTATTAAAAAGCCAGCGTCTTTTTCTCATAACACCCGTGTACACATGTATGCATGCATCTAAAATAAATAATAATAATAATAATAATAAATACATTTATTTATGTACCTGTCGCCGGTAAGGAAATGCCTGCCATTTTTTTTTTTTATTTGTCCTTCTTTCCTCCTTCTATGTTTGCTGTTATTTTCTCACCGCAGCGTCGTTATTTTCCATTAACCAAAGAAGTGAACTGCATTTGAAAGAGGAATAAGAAGTACAACAACAAGAAAAGGAAATGAGGAAACAAAAATCCAGAGAGAGAGAGAGAAAGAGGGAGAGGGATGGAGAAAAAGATGATTCACCGGTTGTATCGCCGTCTCATTGCCCAACAACCAATGTTATCCTTCATGCGTGCTGCTTTTTCCACCGTTGTAAGCGCATGAAGCCTGTAATGACATATATCCTCCTCCTCCTCCTCCTTCTCTGTCCCTCACTTTATTCCACTTTTCCTCATGTTATCAGCCTCAATGACGCCGCCCTTTCCTCTCTAATACGTTATTTTTTACAACAATACGGCCTCTCACTGCCATTTCGGTACGCCTTTAGTTCTTCTTCTTCTGCTTCTCTTTCCTCGATTCGATCCATATTGGTTGCTGTCCGGCGGTGGTTCTTTTCGTTTCGTGCGTTTCACAATAGAAACACACACACACACACACACACACACACACACACACACACGGCCGATACTTAGAACTGGTCCGCAATATTTGCAGGCAGCTCCTCAATCTGCGTGGCGTAGAACTGCTCAACGTCCCGCAGCAACCGCAGCTCATCATGCTTCACAAAACTAATCGCAAGGCCCTTGCGGCCCATTCGCCCCGTGCGTCCAATGCGATGGATGTACTGCTCACGTGAAAATGGTAAATCGTAGTTCAGCACAAGCGACACCTGCTCCACGTCAATGCCACGTGACCATAAGTCTGTTGAAATGAGCACTCGGCTTTTTCCCTCACGGAAATTTCGCATAATTTCATCCCGCTCCGCCTGCGGCATGTCGCCATGCATGCAACTCACGGAAAACTTCTCTTTACGCATCTTCTTCGCCAACTGTTCGACCTTTTTGCGGGTGTTACAGAAGATAACGGCATGGGCGATGGTTAGGGTGTCGTAGAGGTCGCAGAGAGTTTCAAATTTGTTTTTTTCCTCATCCACCGCAACAAAGTACTGCATGATGGAATCTACCGTAATTTCGTCACGCCTAACAAGAATACGCACAGGCTCAGTCATGAACTTTTTCCGTCATTTCAAGCACATCCACGGGAAAGCGTCGCGGAAGACAAGGACTACCTGCAA
>NW_001849534.1:12564-15858 GCF_000209065.1 Trypanosoma cruzi
TCTCATCCGCCTCGTCAAAACAAGTGTCTTCAGATGATTCACACGCAGGTGACGCCGTTTGATCATGTCAAACACGCGTCCTGGGGTGCCAGACACAATCTGCACACCACTCTCCAGACGACGTATGTCATCTTCCACGCTCTTTCCTCCAATAGAGGCGTATGCGGCGAGACCCATGTGGTGACCAATGTTGTTACAGAGATCTTGCGTCTGCAGCGCCAGTTCTCGCGTGGGACTAAGCACAAGCCCTTGCGTTTCCCGCAGCGCTGATTGGCATACCTGCAGAAGACAAATACAAAAGGCCGATGTCTTGCCGGATCCGGAAGAGGCCTGCGCCACAAGGTCACGGGACTGAGTGAATGGCACAATAAATCGTTTCTGAATGGCAGTGGGTTTCTTGTAACCGTATCCATACATGCCACGCAGCAATTCCTCCTTTAGCCCCATCGCCTCAAACGTTGGAATGGCTAAGACATTTGCTTGTATGTCAGTTTCCTCCTTCTCCACTATTTGCTCGACGTCTCCCATTGCTGCGATTCCCCTTATGTTTATGGCTCTCTGCCCCTTCTTCCCTTCCTCCCTTACACAGTCAGAGACACACAGCCCTTTTTTCTCTATCGCTACTTGTTTAGTTGCTTTTTTTTTTTCTTTCTCCTTCGCTCTTTGTCCAAAGTCAGAGTGGGCAGGTGCCTGAAAGTGATGGCTGCAATAAATGCGTGCCGATATATATATATATATATATAGAGAGAGAGAGAGAGAACAACAAAAAGAAAGGGCACATCTTTTATCTCCTCATTTGGGTTCGTTGGCTTCTTTTTTTCCTTTTTTTTTTACCAGCAAGCAGAATAACAAATATTAACGATAATGAAGATGAAAATGATGGTTTACACACAAAACAAACAACAACCAATAAAAAAGAAGAGAAAAAAAAAAAAAAAAATCAAGTAAACGACGCTGTTTTTGTGAAGGGAAACAATTATGTGCGAGAAACTCTTTTTTTTTTTTTTTTTTGCCCCCCTTCGTTGTTCTCCACCCCTCCTTTTACTACCTTTTACCGCAGCGACTGCCGTGGTTTGCGTCTGTCACGACGATGGAAGAAGGCATGCGTGTATGCATGTGCACACATGTGGCCAAGTACACTAGGCTGTGCTGTTCTCTGTTTTGGCCCGGTGTAATGCCTCGCGGAGTTCTGCAATCACCGTTGCGCTTCGCCCACATGCACGCTCCAAGATGTCTATTTTACCTTGCAACACCATAACAGCCGACTGATGCTCCTCTGCCATCATTTTCTTCAGCATCCGCTCCTCATCCCGGTGTTGCTCCACCAAAATACCGCGCAGCATCCTTTCACGATCGCGCTCACTCTCTGCGACGGCAAGTTTCTTGCGTGCCTCCTCCAACACTAAAGTCCACTCCTTCAGCTCACCCAAAAATCCCTCCTTCTCACTTTTCATTCGCTCCTCAAGCACCGCAATGCGGTCACGCGCAGCGCGCTCTGCGGAGCTACACGCCTCTTCCTTTTCCTGTGCCCTTTCTTGCAAAACCTCCATGCGTGAAGTCAGTGTCATGTTCTCTTCACTGAGCACTCGGTTCACTTCTTCAAGGCTCTTAATTCGCTCCGCATGCACCTTCGCCTCGTCACATAGCGTGCCATTTAGCTCCTTCATGCGATTCACTTCCTTTGAATGGCGTTTTGCCTCTTGCCTTGTGCGCTGCAACGCCTTCTCAAGCCTGGCGCAACGCTCTTGACATGCCTCAACTGTGGCCTCGCAGGCAGAGCGCTCGGCTTTCAGTTTGCTAATTGTCGTGGCCGCCTGCTGCCGAACTGCCCGCTCACGCTCGACGCACTGCCGCCACTCAACCTTGAGCACCTCGTGCTCCACCTGCACTGTACGGAGGGCATCATACACACTGCAGTTCTTCTCCTTCTCGCTATTTTCCGTCCTTACAGAGACACGACCACTGGTGTCTAGTGTCAACGATTGCTGCTGTTGTGACTCCTTTCTCCGCCGGAGGAGAGCTCTTGCACGAGAAAGATCAGCATGCACTTTCTGCAGCTTTCCACGCAACAACAACGACTCTTGTCTCACCTCCTGCAGCTGCTTGTCGTGACGGATGAAGGCTCTAAACACCAATGCCAAAAGGCGCTCCAAATCTGCACCTTGCTCCATCATTAAGTCCAACCGGCCACACACCGCCTCCATGAGCAACTCCTTCTCCGCCTTTTCGTAGCGCATTTGTCTCTGAAGCAGCAGCAAACGTCCATTGACGCATGTTACTTGTTCCTTCCACTCCTCCACAATACGCTCATGCTGAGAGCATTCCAACTGCGCTCGCTTTTCCAATAGTTCCACCCTCTGGTTATGCGCACACTCCGCCGCTCTGTGAGCCTCGCAGAGCTGTTGCTTCTCAACCACAGCCTGCCTTGCACACCGCAGGAAAAGTGACAATGTAGCGTAGGCACCGCTACAGGCATCTGCAATAGCGCTACGGGCGTATCGCTCCGCCTCAAACAAATTATTACAGGCGAGTGACCTTGTACGCAGATTAACGCTAACTAAATATTCCTGTCGCGCCTGCAATTCGCAACATTCCGCGTGCAGGTTGATACAGGCACCAATGACGCTCTCAATGGGGTAATCTAACTCCGAGGACATGTTCAGAACCTCTCGGGCACGCCAGACGGCATGGCGAATGGCACTGCCTTCCTCTTGCTGGGCTTCAATAAGCATTTGCTTTTCCCGAAGCTCGGTCTGCAGTGTTGTGACCAAAAGCTTCAGTGTGCGCCGATCTGTCTCTCGGTCATTTTCACCCGCAAGCACCTCATCCAGCTGCTTCTTCAGGCGCTTATTGTCTCTGTAGAGTTCAAAGATGTCTTCATCCTTTTGGTCAATAACTTCGTAGTATTTCTGCACCACTTGGCTGATATCATCCATCGCTTAAGGCATAAATATCAAATGTGGCGAGGATGATAAGAAGAGCTGCATCTTCGATGGGGAGAAAAAGAAATAATAAACAACAAAAGATAAAGAACGATACCACCACGCACACGGCGATGAAAGGAAAAAAAAAAAAAAAAACAAAAAAAAAAAGCAAAACACATTTTTTTCTCCCTCCAAGTACGAAGAAGAAATAAGACGTATTGAATGGATGTGAGAGACTGCAAGGAAGACTCGTCAAGCATTGGCTTCATGCGAAAGACGCATAAATATGTATTTATGCTTGTTCCCTCCTTGTTTCCGTTTCCTCAGCAATAAAGAGGAACCCATTCCTCTTTCCTCACCCCCCCCCCCC
>NW_001849534.1:15958-23146 GCF_000209065.1 Trypanosoma cruzi
CTCTCCGTCGTCCACACCGACGGGGAGAGCACGTCAAAGGGAGGCTGGAGTGTACTATTACCTCCCGGTCATCAAGGGAGTACACGAAGAAACGACGACCGTGTTGCAAACACACAATGAGAGATGCATCCTCCTCCTCGTCCGGGTTCCAGGTGCATGTGGCAAGAATACCGTCGTCGTCGTCCAAAAGTGTCATCGACTCCCCTCCAGGCTCAGTGCAGGTCAGTCTACCAGAAGCCCATTGGCACACAAGACACTGCAGTGAAGCTGAAAACATCGACTTGACAACGTAGTCATTGGCACTACGACAATTAGCATCGACGGCAACGACGCGTGAAAGGGGCGACAACGGAGGAAAACTTTTAAAGCAACAGGCCTCCATACTGTTATTGGTTCTGCTTCTGTTGGAACGATGCAAGACAACACATTCACCGCCAGGTCCCCGCAACAGCCAGAAAAAAGGTGCATCCTCACATCCCTCCAACGCCCATTCCAACGAGAGTGGCCTCTTTTCATAATCGTCAGTCACTGTCACTCCGTGTCGTGTCTCTTGCCATCCAAGAATGGGCACCTCAACACCACTACGTGGCGCGCCCATGGAATTGTACGGATAACAAACAAGATGCGGAGACACATTCATCGGGGATGTCTCATTCAGAAGTGGGAGGCCAATGACCCCATGTTCATCAAGGATATAGGACTTTGGTCGCATATTCCATTCAGTTTCATTCATGTTCTTAAAAGTTGAGTTTGATTGGTCGAGCAACGGACTCCGTAAAACTGGAACCTCATCATCTTTTGCCATTATTAATACCCTCTTCTCGTCATTCCTGAAGAGTTCAAAAAAATCTTCATCATCCTTTGCCGTGGCGTTGGCCTCCAAGGTACCAGCAGGATGAGGAACCTCTTGGGAACTCGTACTCGCGGAACGCCTGGAGAAGGTTGCAGTGCGGCGGTTAGGGGCGTTATTACTTCTCCTTTCCAAAGGGGAAACCACTGGAATAAACTCACGGAAGACATGATGGGGCATGGACTCCAGCGTCACTTCAACCACCACCGTCAATGCCACACCTGCCTCATCATGCTCATCTTTCACCGCGATCGCCATGCAAAAACGGAATATCCAGTGTCCCTCCTCCAAAAAGCGTCTCTTGCAAGCCCCCGCATCCAATTGCTTCCTTCCCAGCAAGTAATTTTTCCCTTGAGGATCCTTCTCAACACATTCAAACACCATTTGCGTGACAATTTCATCAGTACAGACCTCCACACACACTTGAAGTTCCCTTCTGAAAGCAGGAGTTAATTCATCTTTTCTTTGGTACTTGAGATGACTTTCCAAATGCGTGAGTTTGTCATCGAGCGACACGTCTTTCACGACAATAGCAGGAGGTGCCAAGAGAAGAAGTGTAACCTCCAACGGTGGAATAATGCCATACTGTGTGCGAGGGTGAGTGACGAGCAGGGTGTGAAAGGAATTGACTTCAGCATCATCAAGGAGGACATATGGAAACGTTATTATGCAGGCAGCACCGCCATCTGTCGCGGTCTCAGCGTACGCAAGTATACTGCTGCTCTCTGTGAGCCCCCCGTTCCCTGCAATATATGTCAGAACAAATGGGACTCGTTGAATTCTCTTAAAATAATACTCGTTAAACTCCTGCCAATATCCACCGCCATTATCCTTGGCGCCGCAAGCAACAAGGCGAAATTGAAGCTCTACTCCAGTATTACGAAGAACGGGGATGGCACCCATGCCCACATGCATGCACTCCTGCGGGACACAGCCCTCATCTCCTTCCACCACACTCAGATGTACTCGAGGCGAACACATCACCAGGTGCGCCAAGACGCCCTTTCCGTGACTAACTCGTTCCGCCCCAAAAACCAATCGTTGGTGAGCCACACGGGATAAAAGCCTGGCCTGAAGAAGAAATAACTTTTTCCACCACAGCTTCCAAAAAAGATCTTCCTTTTCCATACGTGCCAAAAGCTTCTGCACCTCAGAGGCGTCCTGAAACAAAGAAATGCGTTGCTTCTCAAACGCCAACATCGCCGCCTTGCGCGCATGAGCGGCTTCCAAGAGTTCGGCTCGCATCTTCAAAAGCGCATCAGCGGCTACAAAAACTCCACACATTGGAACAAGTGTGCACCATTCACACAAAGCGATGCGAGTGTGAGCAAAGACAGCAGGTGGTGCCTCCTGTGTTCTCTTTGTGACGACGCACCGCGGCAACAATAAAGAAAGAGGGACGTAATAGAATATAAAGAGGAAGAAAAAAAAAAAAAAAAGGGGTCAAAAAATCCAGCCAACAAGAAGAAACCTCCAAAGGAAAAGAGACAAACAATATAATATATATATATATATCATAATGAACCAAAAGCATGCGTAATCCATGAATACGCGCAAATATACCTCTTACCGTCCAACCATCGGCTGACTGCCTGAATCAGCACACCCCACATTCCTCTCCCCAATTGTCAGAGGAATGACATCTCCCATAAAGTGGTGAACATCCTGCCAAAACACCTTGAATACTTTGTGTCTCACCGCAGCGATGGATAAAAGGGCATTGAGAGTTGCATAACAAAAAATGCTGTGCCGCTTATAAAGTAAAAAAAAAAAAAAAAAAGAGAGAGAGAGAGGGATCAATCGTCATTTCCAGCCATATCGTTTCCCAAGCGACGAACCGCTTCAATGTCTTCCAGGCGCTCCTGTGCCTCTTCAGGCAATCCCTTGTTCGCCTGGAAGGGGGCGTCATTGCTACTCCGCCTACCACAATACTGTTGGTACAATTGTTGTTGTTTTTGTTGTTGAGGTTGCTGTGAGGCCGCTTCAAAGCTACGACGACAAGGCAAGCTGTTGGCACCACGAGCCTGCGGCATACGCCTCTTCAATGAGGGTTCACTGTGCACTGGCTCCCCCTTCGCCAACTGGGCGTCAAATCGATCTAGCGCCTCTGATGTTGGGAGAAAATCTTTTGAGTCATCCTGCAGGTATGTGTCCTGCAACATAGGGTCCACGTCCGTTGTCACTGTTTTTCTGGCCATCATCTTCGAAATTTGTGTAATGTATATATGTATGTCTCCTCCTCTCTCCAAGACCTTTTTCTTGTGTTTTCTTCGCCTCCTCCCTGCGACCTCGTCCCTTTCCTCACGCCGTACTCTGCCGAACCGCAACTGCACACACACACAAAAAAGGGAGAGATAAAATAAAAGGCAAGCACCAGCACCGCGTGAATTGCAGGGTGGGAGCCTCTCTGTGCATTCGCAGCAAGAGACGTCAAAGGACGCACCGAAGAGAACACACAGCCCCCCCAAAAAGTACCGGAATCCAATCAACATTTAAATTTTCACAGAAAAGAAGAAAAAAGAAAAAAAAAAAAAAAAGGGTTTCAAAGGGGCGTAATAATAATAATTAAAAAAAAAAAAAAAGGCTTAGTTATTTATTCCCAATAAAGAAAAAAAAATAATGATAAATAAATAAACAACAAACACTAAATAAATAAAAAAAAAATAAAAAACAAATTTTATATTACACCCACATATTACGAACATTTCTTCCTCATCCTTAAAAAAAGATATAAATAAATTAAAAATAAAAAAAGAAAAACTATTTGTAAAATAAATGTCTTCAGAAGCCGGCGAGGGCAACGGTGAGCCATCCGAGCATCAGCGTCACACCACCAACGGGTGTCAGCCGCCCTATCACCTTGCCCGGCACACCAAAACCCATCGCGTAAATGGAGCCAGCGAAGAGAGTGGTGCCCAAAAGCAGAAGATGAAACGCACGGTTGAGACGCCTGGCGGCAGAGCCGTCGGGATCAACGCCCTTCAAGGCGGTAAAGACGGCCAACAACGCGGTGGCATGCAGGAGGTTGAACTGCACCGCAAGACCCCATGCTTTCTGCATCTCGGGCGTCATTTTAGGGCCCAGCACGTGCTCGCCAATGCCACCGGCCGCAACGGCGATAAAGCCCAAAAGACCAACAACAATCATAGCTGTATCCTTTACCTTCGCCATAGTGTGCTTTGTATCCTGGATTTCTTTTTTTATTATATTACTGTTGTTATTGGTTGGTTCCTTATTTATGAGCTGACGTTTTCTTTTTTCGCAGAGCAAGTGAGTGTCAACCAAAAAAAAAAAAAAAAAAAAAAAAAAAAGGAAGAGTAAAATGGAGGATATGGGGTGTACGTGCGTTTCATGGACATGCAAATGCTTCTTGAAGAAGCATTTTGACGGTAGAAGCAGAGACGTTTATTTTTTCCAAATTGACGGTTGATTTCTGCATTATTTTGTGTGCAACAACTTTTTGTAAAGTTCGATAAACTGAGCAAAAGTCACCCTACCCCCTTTTTGTAAAATTGTTTGAATCCATGAAGACTCGTTGCCAAATATGCGTTCAAGTGCCATGGCGTTCGATTCGCCGGCGCTAAGGTAAATTAGCTCCTGTAGCGCCTGGATGACCGTTTGTGGGGCAAGCGTACATGTAAATGGAGTCTCCAGTGCCCAATCTTGTAGGCGGAGGTCAAAGGCGTCGTCCTCCCGTTTGTTACATGTGCCACACGAAACCTGTAGCTCTTGCATGAGAAGATCCTTCCACCATATGCTCAGGTCGAGAAGTGTCTGCTCGTCCAGATCCAACGCCCCACTCCCGATATCTTTCTGAGACTGGGAAGCCCGCCTTGTGACAGACGATGTCTCCATCAAATTGCTCCGATCAGTTCTTTTTGAATCCTCCCGCCGAGGGGTGTGGAGCTCAACGTAACTTCTTCTCCCTGCTCGTCGAGAGGGTGTGCGTGAGGCGGCCCTGCCACACAGAGAGGCGTTTCTCCTGCCTTGTACGTGCGCGTTTAATTTGTTTGCTGACGCCGGTGTTTTGCGCAAACGCAGCTCATTGATGTCTTCGTAATCGAGTGGCCTGCGGTGCGTGGGTGACTTGTACTCGAGGGCACCGAATGGGATACGCATCGATAGACTGCGGGTTTCCTCGAAGCTCGGCGTATGTATCAACGGCGAGACGTTCACTGTGGGATGAAACGTGCATTCCGCCATATCTTTCTCTTCTCTACGGGCGTTGATTTCTTCGCCAATGCAGCGGAGACGGTCCCGGCGACGCGTCTCCCACAATCGCTGCCGCTCGCAGAACGCCTTAATTTGAATCGGAGAAGTCGCAGCCCTCGCCGTTGGCATCTCAGGCGGTGGACAGCGGCGGGGCGCCGATGAAGGCCCGGCGTCCCCCTGTCGCCTGAGCTGGAATGAAGAAGCAATAGCAACACTAACGCCCGGGGGTTTGTCTGGCGGCGAGAATATTTCTCCGTTGGTCTTCGTCGTGAACTTCACGTCCTCGTCAAACAACAGTTCACGTTTCGTATCGGCGTGTTGTGAAAGTCGACTGATCTGATTTGCAACCTGCCGCGGTGAAAGCCGCAGTGCGGCGGACTCACGCCGCGCGTAGTCCTCACGTTCAGCTGCACGCTGCCGCCGCACAGCAATGTCGTCTTGCATGCGTTCCAGCAGTGGGGGGTAATCCTTCGTGATACGGCGGGAGTTGCTCTTTGTATTGTGGGGCGTGGATACATCGTCGTTATGTTCACCGTTTGTCCTGCTCCACTCCTCACCGTCCTCCACCGTGCCTCGCACTTGCAGTATCTTTTGCGGCCCAGGCGACATCTGCCAGGGCTGGCTGCAATTTTTCTCCTCTAGCTGTTTGAAACGCCTTTGCTCCCACTGCACCAAATCCTCGTGGGCCACATGCAGCCCGTGCCTTTTTATCACGAAATTCCCGTTTATGGCGGGCTGAAAAGACAAACCCTTCGCCGGATCGAGGTGCAATTTGAGAGCTTCACGTTTCTCTATCTGACGCGACGCCCATCTGAAAAGACGCTGAGCCGTTGCGTCCTTCTTTCTCCAGCGGAACTGTCGTCTCGCAACACCGTCCAGCCACAGCAGCACGCTGGGGTTTTGTCGGGCACGCGTCAATGTTCCAAGAGAGGCAAGAAGTGAGATGCCGTAAGTGTCGGTGTCCCGAAGAATGTCCGCGGGCGCAGAAGACACCGTGAACGGTTGCTTTGCAGTACTGCCTTGTTTCAACAACAGGCGGTCAAGCAGAGGTCTGGAAGACGCCTCCACAGGGATAGAATCCATGATGCCTTTCTCCCGCCGCCAGAATGGATGTGCACCAGGCTCAACACTCTCCCTCCTACAACCGCGGACCATTACGCGGGATAATCAGAGATATTGAGAGACGGGAAAGAAGCCATGGCAATAGGGGAAAAACAAACACATCAAAGGAAAAAAAAAAAGAGGGACTTCAACACACCCAAGATGGCAGAGCGACGCCAAAGACGATCATGACCGCCAGAGTGCGCAGAGCAAAAGGCAATGAGAAGTAAATTCCTTCACTCTACTCGGAGGGCTGCAAATATTAGTAGAAAAAAATATCATTTGTGCAGCCAAACTGAGACATTCGACACATCGTCTCCAAATGGACGTGCCGGTGACACCATGACAAGATTTGTGCGGTGCGATCCCGCCATTCACGGGTCGTCGTTTGTGGCAGCAGTCAAACTTCCATTTTCTCCAAGCGTTGAGGGGCACGCAACAATAGACAGAGTGTTTCAGCGTATTCGCTCAGTCAACGCACCCACGGCTGTCGCCAAACCCCTCGTTGCCTTTCTGTCGACAGATTCTGGACTCGATAAGCAGACGTGTGAAATGCGTGCATGGGCCGTATTCTCATGATGCCTGCACGATGTGACGTCTACCACCCAATCCTTTTCCAACTCTCCTTTCAGCCCATTTCTGAGCTTCCGGCGTCGCCCCTTAACGGCCCTGAGAAACGCTCCGGGAGCCGGCCGCTGCACGGTGGCCCACCCGACAAACAAAAAAGACCCCAAGAGGAAAGAAACGCAAGTGGTTCAAGAGGATAATCACATTGATGAAACCAACACGAGGGCGACGGCCCCCTCCACCGCGCAGGGGCGGGGCGGCCATTCAGCGAATGGAAGCCATTGGCTCCGCCCACCACCACCCCATTTCTCACAATTCAAAGATAATCCCCTCCTCCCCTCCCCTCAAATAAAAAAAAAAAAAAAAAAAAAAAAAGAAAAAAAAGAAAAAAAGAAAAAGAAGAGATAATGCGGTTTCCCCCTCAATAATAATAATAATAAAAAAACATTGCATATGGC
>NW_001849534.1:23246-37620 GCF_000209065.1 Trypanosoma cruzi
TATCATCACACCGTAAGGAATTGAAAAAAAATAAATAAAAAAAAAAAAAAGAAGAAAACTGCCTTTATAAAACGTCCAAAAAAAGCAACAACAAAAAACAAAAAACAAAACAAAGAAGTCGTATATATTATATAATACTTCAAGGGAACAACAATATAAAGGAAAAAAAGCAAACCAAGGAAAAAAAAAAAAAAAAAATTGCCGTTAAAGGAGAAGCAAAAGGGTACATTATAAAGAAAAAAAAAAAAAAAAAGAAAGGAGGCGCACGCTGAAGCATCGGATGCGTACAGCAGCTGAAAGACATCTACACATCAAACTCCATCTCACACAAAAAAACAAAAACATAAACAGAATATGCGCTCAGTTACTAACTTTTCCCCTATTCCTACAAAGAGAAACAAACATAAAGGGTGATGCAAGCTTGGTTCACTGCACCCAGCATCTCCCACACACTCGAGTTAAGATAATATTACGCACTCATAAGCAGGAAAAGCAGATAATTTCAAATGGCAACGGGTTATGATAACCGGGTTCGTGTTCAACATAAAAGGTGGCATCCTTTCGGACCTCGCAACTGCCGGAATCCCCTCTGCGTGAAAAAAAAAAAAAAAAGGTTCGTGGATGGTGGTTGGAATAAGAGAATCACACGGAACTCGCGCCAACTTCCAACACGGCATGTATGGAATCAAAAAAACCATGTAATCAATAGCAAAACAACAACAACAACAACAACAAAAAAGGACAGAACAAAAAAAAAAAAAAAAAAAAAGGACAAACAATCGCATTTACTTTCTGAGCACCGTGGGGTTCGGACATACCTTTCACAACTTCTTAAAGGGTTAAAGCATTCCCATGAAAAGTAAAATCACATCGGTTCGAGCTTTATTGCTTCAGTTTCTCACTCCCCACGCCATGTCCTCAAGGAAACATCATCACGGCCAAAACACATAGAAGAGCAATAATAAAGGAAATAGGCAAACCAAATGCAGCAACCACACAGCTGTCTTTTAAGCCATTGCCTTTACTTTTACGTCGCGGGCACACATCCACTTTTCGCGGGCAAATAATTCGACCCTTATAAAATGTCGCATTCGGAGTGATGTGGCCACCCTCAGGACATGGTTCCCATGCCTCAGCACCAAGATAACGCACTTTCACTACCCCATTCTCGCACACAGTATCGACGCAGATGTCGCCAACAGAATATTGCAGCATTTCAAGGGAGTCGCCCTTCACGCACCGTGAATTCGGCCCGACGTAGCTTCCGCGCATAACTTTTGGATCACCGTCGATGCATCCAGTGTTGCTAAATTGGTGAATATAAGGGCAAAAGTCTACATAGTCATTCCCGCCCCCCGCTTTGGAATCGGAAAAGTACTGAAAATGAATAGGAAGGCTCTGGGAATAAGTATACAGGCCACAGGACCCAAGACCTCGACGGCTAGCGGTGCAAAGCAACTGACCCGGCGGAGTGGCACTGGCGCAAAACATGTCCGGGACGACGCTGACGCCGTTTTCTATGCACTTCCTTTCCAACAGGGCGCAGCCGGCATCCCTGCCCCAGGCCATGTCTTCCTCCATTCCCCCAATTGGCGCGATAAAATCCCATACTCTCAAAAGCCGACATTGTCAGTGATGTGTAGAGAGAAGCCCCTGAAATGCCTGCCATCAACTCATCCAACGCATTGCGACGTTCCCAGTGGGATCCCGCTGTCCCCCCATAACCCTCGTCCTCCAGCTCCATGCCCGGGGCGGTAGGGCAGTTGTAGTGTTCCCGCGTCTTCTCCTTCGTTATTGCAGAGCTCACAACCGTCACAAATTCCTTGCCGCGCACATTAGGGACCTTGCTCACCATACCGAGTGGTTCCATTATCTCGTAGCCAAATCCAAGAGCATGTGCAACCTCGTGTGCGGTTTGGCGCACTGTCGCATCATCACGAAGAAGGGTCCGAGGATCATAGTTCAACACAGCAACAAATGGACGACCATCCCGCAATGTGAGGCACGGCCCTGCCCACGCCGCCGCCCCAGTCACGGGTGCAGCACCGGCATAAATAACCATGTCGGTATTAGGCACCCCTTTCGTCCGGTGTTCACGCGGAATCGTAAATTCAGTGCAAATTCCATACACAGGATCCGGCACAACCAAGCTGATCCTCATGGGTTTAACAAAAAGTCGATCAGAGTGCATTTTAAGGGCTTTGGGAATGACATATGACTCAAAGATATTCTTCTTTTCCTCCGTCAATATATTCTCTCTTCGACAAATAGTCATTATTCCCCGAAGGTCCGACCTTTGTTGCCCCTCTGCAGTGCAGTACTTCAGTGGATTCTTCAGATCCTCCGTAAAAACCTTAAAGCGGATCGGAGCCCAGCGATCGTCCCCATCCTCGCTGGCGGCGGTGTACGCCTGCACGGCGCCCTGTCCCCGGCGCGGCACCTCACGCACCACCGCAGTCGGCAGCCGGCCGTATTTCTTCATTATCTCGTCAAATATGCAGCGGGAACTCGCGTTAAGGGCGGGATCGGCGGCGAGACAAACATCGACGCAACACAGCAGTAGAAATATCACTCGTGTGAAAAACAACGTGGTTTGGCGTGGTTGGTACATTTTTATTAATATTTATTTCTCTTTCTCTCTCTCTCTCTCTCTCTCTTTGTCTGTTCCACTGTTGAAGCAGCTGTATAGTTTGTGTTTTGTGGGTGAATTTCTTCCCTTGCGCTACACAAAGAAGAAAGAAGCAAATAAAATTGACGGAACACAAAATGGGTGTGTGGCACATTTCTTGGAGAGAATAAGTTGATCTTTTGACTGCGCGATGGAGGAAGAATCATTCGGGTCGAGTGCGAGGCAAGACAGTAACTGCAGTGAGAGTGCAAGTCGACAGAAACACACCGATTGAACACGTGCGTTGCTGCATTGGAATCCTGACATACCTCTCGCCCATTGTGTCATACCGTCTTTCGGTTATCATACTTGGAGGGTGGCGCACAAGGCGTTCCCAGAGCTTGTTTGCGCACAAACAGTTGAACCCAAAACCGCCACGGAGACAAAGGGGTCTTGGCGAAGTTTCTCTTGCGCCACCCTGTTTAGCTGAATATCCGCTCTTTTCCCTTGACGCGTTAAAAGCGCAGTGTATCCTGGCGTCACTCGTGTGCTTACAAGAAAACAGCCGTCCGACGACACATCGCAGCGAAGAGATCGAGCATGGGGAAGTATTCCGCCGCCGTCGCTGCTGCCAGAAGAAGAGGCGGGGAAGGAGGAAATGACTCCCCGCAAAGTATCACTCTGCTTCTTTCGTGCATTCATCGACCCGTCCTCCAGGGAGTTAATAGACGTCAGGATACTGGAGCCACCCGTGTCAACCATTCCTATCGTTCCAAAATCCCAGCGGCAGTGCCGCATGTCGCTGATGGGGTAAGAAGTGGGAATGGAGAAGCTTCCGGCTATAACCGCCTGCCACGCGTCCTCTGCTGGTGAGCTTCTACCACGCTTTTTCGTCCGGAGAGATGTCGTCAAAGCCTTGCGTAAGTCTGTCACTACAACCGTTCCACAGGAGTCCCCCAGGCCACAAACCACACGAAAGCTATCCTCCAGGGCACAGCATGACAGGATGCCAGCGCGTGGAGGAGCTGCCCGAAATCTTCCTTGGGCAGTCCGACATGCGGAGGCCCGCTGGGGCGCATATGTATTTACGAGTAGCACACCGCTTGGATCGCGCCAGTCCATAAGAGAAACTTCGCCGGAGGAGAAACAGACCACGAGGGATTGAGGTCCCCAGCAGTCCATACACGTGGCGTTGGCCGCAGTACGACCGAAGTTGAACAAATTTTCCTTTTCCAACGAGTCCAAATTGAGCCGATACACGCTTTCACCTGACAGAACGGACACTGTGGGCTCAAATTCGCTGTGGCGTCGCAGTCGCAGCAATATTTCACTGCTTTCATCGGAAAGCAGCAATGTTGAATTGACATAATGCCAGTAACCCTCGTACAAATAAATCACAGAATTTTCTCTTGAGCCAGTATCCATAACATCATTGGAGTGTGCACCACCCACCGAGGAGAAACGCAGCAGCGCCTCCTGTTCATAAATATAAAATGAATAAGAGCTAGAAATGAGTTGCCGCGCCTCCCGCAACTCCACCCGAGCCTCGTCGATGTGTAATGCGAGAAGCTTTCCATCCGGTTCGGGAGATGCTGAAAGAAGACATATGTCACCGCTCATATCGTTGCTCTGCTCAGCGTCGAGTATAAGGGAAGCGTGATCACAGTATGGATGTGTTGGGACACACGTTTTCGTACCATCCCCTGCAGAAAGACACTTCTTTGATGGCAGGCCTTGCAGAGCACACTGGAGACGCCACATTTTAACTACTGCGGCAAAACACCACCCACCTGAGCTAAGGAACCAAAACGACATCCGCAACAATGGCAGCACACATATATGTATGTATGGAGAGAGAAGGAAGGAAAGAAAGCAAGAAGAAAGAAGAAGAAAAAAAAAAAAAAAAAGTGGCTGGCCGGAGAGGAGTAGGAGAGAAAACCCTACCCCTCGTTTCCTTCCTCTCCACGGGAACCAACACGCGAGATCTTTAGCACCACCACCACCACCACCACCGCAGGAAAAATAAAAACGGTGAGAACAACAGACAAAATGTTACAAATCCCCATCGTACTTCAGTTCAAACAACAAGAAGAAAAAACACGAAAAGAACAACAACATCCTCTTAGGTCAATAAAAAAAAAAAAAAAAAAAAACCAAATACCGGTTCTTAACTTATACAAAAGCATCTTTTATTTCTTGTGCCTATTTTCCCTAGCATGTCATGAATATGTATGTGACTATTTGCCTGAGGCAGGTGAGAATTCGTTCCAGTTGCAAAGGCAGTAACGCTTACATCACAACTGTGATGCCTCGAGGCATAATGGGCTCATCCCATTGCATCAACGAGTTTTTTAATCCTACTTTATCTTTCTCCCCCGGACCTCCGGAAGGAAATTTTTTCCCACTGCGACGCCTCCTTATCTTACCGTGGGTGATGGATGCACCCCCGTATTCCTCATCCCACGTCCGTATTTCGCTAAAATGGATGGAGACAATGTAGACATCTAGAAATTCCTTCGTGCGCCGCGGAGCAAACCGCTTGGCAAGCCGCAGCGTCGTCTCTCGCAGTATTTCGCGGTTGTTGGTGCGGGGGGTGATTTCTTCGTACTCCTCCGTGACCCAAAAGACACGTGGAACAGTTCGCCGTGTGTCGATGGAAACACGGCCGGTTACAAAGTCGTGAAGAAGAAGATCCTTGTGTACGGAGTCAAAAATCGTCAAGACGGTATTAATGAATTGTTCCTCGGATACAATACGGCCGTACTGTGATTCCCGGCGGATTTGGGCGGCCTTGCACCTCGTTCCCTTCTGCCGAAGCGTTATGCCTATCTCATTCTCTAGCCGTATGGCACCATAGGCAATGGAGAGGAAAAAATCCATAGTCGCCGGGGCCAAACTGAAACCCATACGATCTTCCTGCGCCGATATATCGCCACACTTTCTGATGCCGTAGACACTCTTTAACAGTTCAACTTGTGCTTTTCCCAAAACGGGAATGTCACTAAGGGGAACATCCGCCAAAAATTCCTTTAAAGACTCATGAGTTGGGAGGTCATAATGCTTTAAGCTCAAAATGCCTCCTGAAGCCAAAGCTGCTGGGCGCAGTGGAGGCTGATTTCGACTCGCTTCACATGCCATTTTGGCAAGAACCGGCGTGGAGGAGATGCCGCACCACGCCCCAATGCGAAGTTCATCCGCCAAAACGCGGCTCAACATGTTCGCCACATCCACCAGCGAGTTATTCTCGGAGGGTGCGCGCTCGATGATTGGAGTGACCTCTACTGACACCTCCAGCGGCCAACGCTTGTCCACGATGATGAATCTTGTCAACATCCGCAGTTTATCTTTAACCCTCTGAAAGTCCTCTAGCGTGATTTTCCGCACCGCTCCGTTGCTGGTGGTGTCGGTTGGAGAAAAAAAGCAAAAGTGAAAAACCTTTCCCAGGGATTGGACGCTGTACCGGTATTTCATCCGCATGATTCGACGCATCACATCATGCTTCTTCCGATGGGGCGAGAAAACAATTGTCTTGTCCTTTGCCACAATGTTGGCGATGACGTCAGGTGGGATCGTCTCCATCAAGTGCAGGGGAAGTGCCAACTTCCCCAAATCTACCGGTTCGAGTTCCATGTCGATATCCACCCCTTCCCCGTCTACCTCCCCCTCTGCCCTCTTCCTCCTCCCCCTCCTCCTCCTCGTCATCGTCGTCGCCGTTGTCGTCGCCGCGACGGCCCCGGCATTCGTATCACCATTCAGCCGTTGGAATCGCGGAAATGTGTGGCACACGACACCAAAACATCTGGTGCCAGTGAGAAAAAATGAATGCGACACATTTCTTCGAGGCAGACGGCACGGCAACAGAAGTCTCCAACTTCCGCCCGACACCGCCGCAATGGACGGAGCATAACGGGCACAGGACCCCAAAAGCATCCCAGAGAAAGAAATACCTCTACAGGCAAAAGCCAAAAGGCCCCGCCAAGCAATAGAAAAAAAAAAAAAAAAAGACGACACCAAGAACAAAGGGCAAACCGCAACCAAACAACCAACTAAAAAAAGAAAAAAAGAAAAAGAGAAAAAGCGTGCGTGCTTGGAAGAAAAACAAAAGCCATGAGGCTGAAGTAAACACACACACACACAAACGGAAAAGCAAACAAAAAAATGAAGGAGCAAAACTCATTTAGACGCATATGTATGCATTTCCGTCGTGGTTAAACCCATTGAAGGCCCACTCACGTCTCTCACAATCTCTTAACAACAACGAGAGGGAAGTTCTGATGCCACGCGACATCCTTTATCCGCCAGAGTCCGTGGTAAAAGGACTACAAGGAGAAAAACATTAATAAAAAACAGCAGCCAGTTCAGGAAAAAGTCATCATCACCATTACCAGCGGCAGCCACAACGAAAACTGAAGGCAAATTGATGAACGCCAAGCCAGAGAAATGCTTGAAAGAAAATAATAATAATAATAAAAGAAAAATAAAACGTACAGTGAAGCATACAGAAGGAAATAATAATAATAATAATAAAGAATACAAATTGTACAGTACGCAGCACACAGAACGAGCAGGCAAAAAGTCCCCGGAGAAGACTTCAAAGAAAGGCGTCATTTCCTTCCCTCCCAAGCAAGGTCAACAGAAAAAAAAAAACAAAAAAAAAAAAAAAAACAAAACAAAAAGAAACAAAAACAACAACAACAAAAAACGCGTGCGTTTCCACGGCCGGCAATAAAATGCATGGCTTAATTCTGTGTGTTTATATGTGGGGGAAGGGCGGGTGTGCACGGTGCACACTAACGACGTCCCAAACACAGAAAAAAAAAAAAAAAAAAAAAAAAAAAGTTTTTTCCTCGGTGTTTACGAAGAACATGCCTAAATAGAGAAAAAAACACGATTCACATTGCCAGATGGCGCGTTCAGCACGCGCGTATGTGAGGCTGTCTTTGGACGCCTTTCAACCGAAAGGACAGAAGCAGTGATGCGTGCAGGTGGACGCCCCTTCCTTTCCTCCACTCCGGATATAAGTTTTTTACGTGAGGTTGATTGCAGTTTTCCCAGTCGCACACCCACCAGGCGAAAGTTTTCAAAAGAGGCGAGATGGGGCTGAAGAAGTTTCCGCGTCGCTTCCCGGAGAGCGGCAAAATCGTTTGTCGCCTCGCCTAACGTCAGACTAAACTGATGGTTTTCAAACGTACGTCGCTTCATGAGCAGTGTGACACGTTGCGCTGCCACACGCCGGAGCAGCAAGGTGTTATGCACAGCCACAAGAACTTCCAGCACAATTTGCTTCAACTCCGCCTCGCTCTTCAAACGACGCTTAAATGTGATTTCATGTCCCACCGTTTTTTGTGTCCCATCGCTTCGCATACGGTCCGCGTTGCTCCGTACCACGCCAAGTCCTGCCGAAAGATAGAAGCGAAAGGTCTTCTCCGGAAACAAGAAACACAACAGTCCCTTTTTTCTCAGCATACATCCACATGTCCGAATGCCAAGTACGCGGAGAACGGCGTCCTGCACAGGCCCGATCCCAGGCACTGCGCGCACGGGAAGATCCTTCATAAACTCCACGACATCCTGCCGCGTCCGCAGACGGAGCTCGTGCTGGCCGTTCGGCTTCTCGTAGTTACTCGCAATCTTGGCGAGCGTCGCCGTCGGGCCAATGCCAGCACTGGCCGTCAATTGCGTCTCCGCAAACACGCGCGCACGGAACTCGGACGCAACATCCCCCGCGGTCATGCCGGGGTGCTGCTGCAGGTACGCTGTCACCTCCATTGTCAGTTCGTCAAGACCCACGCTGGTAAAGTTTGGGTCGTACGCGGCCGCAATGCCACGTACCACGGCGGCCTCTGCATGGTAGGCATCAAAGTCTGTTGGCACAATAACGAGTGACGGGCACAGTTTCACGCCAATGTACCCGGGCATCCCGGAGCGCACGCCGTAGCGCCGTGCCACATAGTTGGTTGTGGAGAGCATATCAAAGGTCCCCACGCCCAACGGGACGTCCACAAGTGAGGGATTCTTCTTCATCTCCACTGCGGCATAGAACATGTCCATGTCCACGTGCACATAGTTGCGGAAATGACGTCCTGCCTCCAGTTCCACCTCGCACATTTCTACCTTGTCCTTCAATGCCTGCTTTTCGGCAGTGGAGAGATAGCGGTACACTTCAGATTTCGATAGGAGTTCCATATGACGCTTCTTCCGTTGCGCCTCCAGTCGTTCCTCATTGAGGTAAAAGGCTGACCCTTTGGAACAATTTTCAATGACTTTGTTTACGCGTGCCTTGTTTACACCAGAGAGCCCCGCTTTGGTTGCATCGAGTGTCAGCTTGCTCGATACCTCATCAACAGCCCGTTTTTTACCCCGTATGCGCCGATGGAATACTGCCGGGGAAACTCTCGCCCAGCAGCGCTGCATTGCCGTCACACGCACCAATTGTCTTTTTCCTCCACCCTTCCGTGAGAAGAGAAAAACAACAAAGCCAAAATAAACAAACAAACAAACAAAAAAGCTGCAGGGCAAAGCAAAAAAAAAAAAAAAAAAAAAAAAAAAAACAACCGTTAGTCATCATATGCAGTCAAGCTTTTAGCATGATGATGATGATGATTCACCCTCCTCTCCTGCTGCGCACACAACCCCCCCGCCCTCGCGTACTAGGCTTGCTTAAGGCACTACTAAAGATACTTCTCTTCCTTTTGTTTTATTCGGCGGCTTGTCGCCATACTCACCTCACTTCTTTACAGGTGGCGGGTATCACCCGCGGCAAAAGAAGGATGCCAGCACCGTCGCATCAACAGGCTTCTGGGCATCATCACCTACACACACACACACACACACACGCGTGCAATTTTTCTCATTCTAGATTCGTGACGTGGAGGTGCAACCCGTTATGCGGCAGCGCGACTTCCTTCGAATAGACGTTACGCTATTTGTTTGTTTTTGAACACCGACTCCCCATAAGGTGGCGTATCAACCACCGGCGGAAGGACCTGCGGGGAGCTATTCAGACCCTCATTTCCCATCAAGGCAAGCCGTTCCAAAGCTGTGACGCCGCCAGAAGATGAATATTTCGTCGGTGGGAAAAAGACAAATGCCTCAATGTGATCTAATGCATCTCGAAGAAATTTAATTTCTTGCAACTGCAATTGTAAGGTTTCCTCTAAAAAAGTACAATTTGAGCGTGCTGTCATTGCTGCTTCCCTCTCATGTGCATAGTCCATTTGAACATTCCGCAACTCCAGACGAAGCGTGTCGAGCTCCATCGCATCGCGTTGCCTTTCTTTTCGCCGCTCTTCGCGTGGTGCAGGGCTCTTCAATGGAGCCTCTGCAGGAAATGCCACTGGAGGAACCACAAGTGGCACCGGTTCCTTTTCTTCTGCTTCCTCTTTGGGTCGTCTTGGCTCTTGATGCCACGACAGTTCTCCTTCTGTTGTTTGAGCAGCTGCAGAACGGCGGTAGACATCCGCCGTCTGACACGCCGCCGTCGTGACGCTGTGACTCGTCTGCGTCTCTTTATTGCATCCACCGCAGTATTTTCTTTCAATGACGGCAGCCGCCTTCTTTAGAAGCATGTGTTTCACCTTCAACCCCTCGTCCACCTCCGCTAAGTTAAGCCGTCGTGTTAACTCCACCATTTCCTTCTGCGTGGATTCCAGAGCGCGTTGCCACTCACCATGAGCCTCCTCCAGCTCAGCCTCATGCTGCTCAACAAGCCTCCGGTTTTTGCACTGGTAGCTCTCATAGGCATCATTTGCCTGCCGTTCAAATGCATCGAGCAACGCTTCACGGTCCCTGTGCCACAGTTGGAAAAGCACGGTCGCGTTCCCTAAAAAAACACCATGCTGTAGCAGCATAAGGCTTTGCATCTGCTGCTGCATGGAGAACAAAAATTCTGGAACGGCAGCCACCTTCTTCTCCAATTCGTCAGTAAACGCACGTGCGTCACGAAAAATGCCAAGACACTCCTCAAGGTCGTTGGTGAGGGCTGCGTTTTTACGTTGAAGCGCAAGAATGGTGGAGGAGCATGTTGGTGGCCTCGTTGTTCTTGTCGACACCGCCACGCCGCTTTGAGATGCACCTGCGGAGCCGTGAGCACACACGTACTTCATCGCACTGGCCGCAGCAACGACGGCAGGTACTCACACAGTCCCTTGGCAGCTCTTCAAAGAACAACAACAACGACAAAACAAACAAACAAACAAACAAAAAAAAACGGGCAGACAACACCAATGATGAGAATTTGACAAATACACAACGTCAAGAGAAAATAGAGAAATACATCCGGAGTGCAATTCGCACTCGTCGCCCCACAAAACAAAAAAAAATTTGCTCTGGTAACGGAAAGGGTATCCGTAACAAATATACGCGAGAGAGAATACAGCTGAGCCTCACACATTCAATCAATCACGATGATGTCGTCACCACCACTACTGTTACCTTCAGACCGCCTCAACTTCACCGGTGGACTCACACACACCACATCATCGTCACCCTCCTCATCGTACATTGCATCCCTATTCGCTGAGCAACACAACACCTCGACACCATTATTCTCATCCTTACAATTCACTTCTTCTTTTATTGGTTTTTTGACCCCACAACTTGCCGTGCGACAATTGGAATAGCTACGACTGCAGTACTGCAACAGAGTACGCTGCATGCCACCCCGCTGCAGAGCCTCGTACTCAGACTTTGTGATGATATCCGCCAGCCGCACACCCACCAGTCGCAAGAACGCGTATTGGTCCGCAATACGAAGCAAAAGCTCGTCAACTCCACGACGGAGAGTCTCTAAATCATCCGAGTGTTGTGGCAAATTTTTAGAGTACTGATGCACTTGAAAGCTCGCCCGCTTGGTCTTCAGGACGATTTGTCTACAAACCAATTCATTTTCCTCAAGTCGACGATGCGCCGTCTGCAGGGCTGAATGTGCAATCTGCTGCAACTCCAGGCGACTTGAGAGGTTTCTAAATGTGCGTTCCATACCGATAGATTTCCGTTCAGCCTCCGTCGTTCGCTCAATTCCATCATTCGTGTCAGCGTCCATCCAGCGCACCACGCCCATGGAAGAGCCTAAAAGAAAACAAAATGTCTTCTCTGTCAGAATGTAACACAGCTCAACACGCCGATCGTATATCTCCCCAAGAAGGTTGATATCCAGGCCGTGAAGGATGCTTTCTGTGGAGCGGCCAATCCCAGGCACTGTGCGCACGGGAAGATCCTTCATAAACTCCATGACATCCTCCCGCGTCCGCAGACGGAGCTCGTGCTGGCCGTTCGGCTTCTCGTAGTTACTCGCAATCTTGGCGAGCGTCGCCGTCGGGCCAATGCCAGCACTGGCTGTCAATTGCGTCTCCGCAAACACGCGCGCACGGAACTCGGACGCAACATCCCCCGCGGTCATGCCGGGGTGCTGCTGCAGGTACGCTGTCACCTCCATTGTCAGTTCGTCAAGACCCACGCTGGTAAAGTTTGGGTCGTACGCGGCCGCAATGCCACGTACCACGGCGGCCTCTGCATGGTAGGCATCAAAGTCTGTTGGCACAATAACGAGTGACGGGCAGAGTTTCACGCCAATGTACCCGGGCATCCCGGAGCGCACGCCGTAGCGCCGTGCCACATAGTTGGTTGTGGAGAGCATATCAAAGGTCCCCACGCCCAACGGGACGTCCACAAGTGAGGGATTCTTCTTCATCTCCACTGCGGCATAGAACATGTCCATGTCCACGTGCACATAGTTGCGGAAATGACGTCCTGCCTCCAGTTCTTGTTCAATTTGACTAACTTTCCTCTCCCACTGCTTTCTGCATGCTGCATTCTTTTCTCCACTCATGTATTGTGCGAATTGCGCTGACTTCTGACGCAACTGCAGCACGTGTTTCTGCCGGATCTCAGCCTTTCGCCGTTCGTTTATGTAATAACTGGAACCTTTCGATGCCTCTTGGATGATAGCTGTCGTCTTGTTCGCATCCGCCAAATCCAAACCAGCCTTGTTGCTGTCAAACTGTAGTTGAAACTCAGGCAGCGTTTGGGCTAGCGGAATAATACGAGTGGCCGCAGTGTGAGTGTCACATGGTTTCTTGCTGTCCATCTCAACCATCTGGAACTTGTCACCTGCCGTCGTGTCATTTTCTGCCCCATCCAACACCATCACCTTCTCCTTTTGAAGGCGGCTTTTTACCACACTCATTTGGGGTTCGCCTGCGGGCGTCGCAAACGTGATTGGGCAAACTGAAGACCCGCCCCCCCCCTGCAGTGCCACGCAGCAGATATAAAACCTCTCACGGTTGCCGGCCTGCGCCACGTCTTCTCCCGTCTTTGGCCTCCACGCAGCCCCTTGACGCAATTCCTAAAAAAAAAAAAAAAAAAAAAAAAAAAAAAAAAAAAGAAGAGGAAAAGCAAAAAGCAAAAAAAAAAAAAAAATGAATAATTAACGAAATAATGAGACAAGGCGTGTGTGCCATTGAAACGACGTCCCTCCTTGTCACTCGCCTAGCCAATTCCCCGTCTGCATGATGCAATCAAACGTATACCCACACCACATAGAGAAAAATCCCCTATAAAAAAAGAAGGGACAGCCAAACAACTAGACACAAACACACAGAGGAAATACAGCGTGTATGCGTATGTAGCCAGACCCTGATTTATTATTATTATTTATCTTGGCGCGGTTGGTGTTTTTTTTTTTTTCCGGTTTTCGTTTTCTCCATCCTTCTGCCTCCCTCCCCTTCCCACTCTCTCTTCTTCTTTTTTTTTTTTTTTTTTTCAATGAGCTGCCTGCCTGAGTGAGTGTGTGAGTCGTCTGGCTCTGCCCCCCCCCCTTTTTTTTTTTTTCTTGTTGTCCCTCCACTGTGAGGAGAAACACACGAGGGCCATTTTGTGTGATGAGTCGTGCATGACGGTTCACACGCACACGTACCGCAGCACCATTGGGATTGAGCGAAGAGACAGACAGACAGACAGACAGGGAGGAAGGGAGGGAAGGATGGAGGAAACAAAAACAACAACAACGACAAAAAAAACAACCAAAAAAAAAAATAAAAAATAAAAAATAGAAATAAAAATGGAAGTAAAAAACAATTTGGGGTGTTGGTTGGTTGGTTAGGGGTCTGTTATTCGTGGGAGCCCCGTACTGGTATGGCGGGTGGACGGAGCCGTGCGCCAGACAAAATAAAAATAAAAATAAACAGACAAATTTGGGAAGTGGGCGGGCGGGGGGAATTTAAAAAAAAAGAAAAAAAAAAAGAAAAATTAAATTGAACAATTCCCTCCTTCCCAAAGAAAAACAACAAAAATAACAAATCACAAGGAGAGAAAACCAAAAAAAAAAAAAAAAAAAAAGGAGGGGGGAAGTGTTTATGGAGCGGCGGCCAAAACAAATAAATAAATAAAAAAAAGAGGGAAGACAAACAAACAAACAAAAAAAAGGAAGGTGAAACGCAACGGCAAGACGCAACGAATAAAACAATGCTCATAGCCTGCGAATCACGAATGAATAAAGGGAAATAGGGGGCGGGGTGGGGTGGGGGGGGGGGGACGGAAGGAAAAGCCAAAGAAAAAGAATAAAGCATCTTCCTCCTTCTGCTGCTGGCGCCGCAAAACACACACACACACAAAGAGAGATACAAAGACACACACAACCCCCCTCTCCTTCCCCCCGTTTTGATCGTTTTCTTTTCTCTCTCTCTCTCTCTCTCTTTTTTTTTTTTTTTTTTTTCTCCTCCTTTCTTCTCTCATTTCTTCCCTCCACCTCCTCCAAAAGGTTCCCCC
>NW_001849534.1:37720-54260 GCF_000209065.1 Trypanosoma cruzi
AAAAGGTTCCCCCCCCCTCTAATATACATATGTGTATGTATACATATGTATATAATGTATATAATGTAATGTACTTTTTTACTTCTTTTTTTATATTTATTTTTTTACTCATGGAATCTCTTTTTTCCCGCTTTTTTCCCACCCCCCTAGCGGCCTGTGACTTCTTTTCGTTCGTGATTGTTATCTCTTTCTTTCTTTCTTTTTTTCCCCACCACTTTTTTTTTTTTTTTTCTTCTTCTTTCTTTTCCTTTGCCTCTTCTTGTGTCACAAGAAAAGCATCTCAGTCAGAAACAAACAAACAAACAAACAAACACGCATAAATAAATTGGAAGAAAAAAAAAAAAAAAAAAAAAAGAATGCATCATTGCTGCTGCGATAATTGTTGGGAAGTAGCGGGAAGAAAGTCCGTGCGTAAAAGGACATCGCCCTGATAGACCGGTGACACCATAGGGCTGTCACTGTTGTTTGCGTCCATTGGTAGAATGCCCATTTTGGAGCAGGAATATTGCGACGCACCTCCAAAGAGCCGACTTTTACTTTCCGTGAGGCTACCCAATGAATGCTGCCGTGTTGACGTTTCCGTTGGTACCGTGCTGGCAAAAGAGTCCATAGCCGAGGAAGCATGAGAATGACGCCCCTGTGCTGTACCCAACGACTTTATGGGAGACATTGGACCTGCCGCAACATTTGTCCCAAAGAAACACGGCATTCCTATCAGAGGGGTAATGGCACGTTGCTTTGGCGTACTGTGCGGGGTAACAATGATGTTGTGCCGGGCATCGTGATGGAAACGACATGCGCTCCCACGGTTACAGCAGCCTTCAGCGTAGTGTCGGCATGGATTAAGAAGCCTCTGCGAGTTTGTGTCGTTGTTTTGGAATGAATCATCGTATGGGTTGTGTGCATATGTCCATACCTCTCCACCAGAAGGCTTGCGAACGAGCCACATGCTCTTCGACGATCCAGAAAGAGGAGACTTGCCCCTCGACATTTCTGTTCTTTTTGCCTTCGTTGTTCCGGTTTCCATGCAAATTCCCGCCGCTTTTTTTTTCTTCTTCTTCTTTTCCTCCTCCAAATTTCCCCACTTTGCTTCACACAGACAGACAGACAGACTGACAGACAGACAGAGAGACAGAGAAGCCTATTCCTTCAACGCGGGTTCCTTTTTTTTAAAAATTCTCCGGTTGTATTCCCCGGCTGCTCGGTGCAATAACTTCGGCCCTCCTTTCTTTCTTTCTTTCCGTGTCGCTTACGCAACAAAACACCACTTTTCTTCCTTTCACTCTTTTTTCACTTTTCTTCTTCTTCCCTCTAACGCTCAATTTTGCTTTCGTTCCGCACATGTTAGTCAAACAAACGACAGAACACAAAAGAAACAAACAAAAAAAAAAAAAAAAAAAGAAAAAAAAGAGGAGAAGAAAATAACGGTGAGTTACGACAAGACATCGCACACCCACAGACATCGTGTGTGTACCAAAAACGAATAATCTTCCGGGCAGCTGGCCGGATCCTGAAATAATTTATGGAACCAAACAAGTTAAGGAAAAAGGGTTCGTTAGTTAATTGCCTCAATGTTTTCTTTTCATTCAATATATATAGAATTCTGTGGACCACTAGCATGGTGCTTTGTCCTTACTTAGGATCTGAAGTATTTATTACTTACGAAGTGGCAGACTTTGGGGTCCTCCAACCACAAGACACCGCCGCGTGGTGGGAATCAAAAGGGGGTGGGTGGAATGGCAAAATAAAAACAAATATTATCCAGCCACTATCGGCTCCCTGCCCCTACAAAGTCGCGTTCTTCCCAAAAGATTCATACGGTAGAGAGTACCATAAAGAATGCCTTCATTTATCAGGATATAAACATACATTAATTAAGTTAGCCAGCTCTCCCGCGATCATTCTTTTCACAAGCTCCTAAAAAAAAAAGGCCAGTAGCGTATACGCCAAAAAATAAATAAATATAGAGCAGCGACCCTCCCTCTACTCTCCTTTTTTTTTTTTTTTTTAAGAAAAACATATTACCAAAGCCCAAACCTCGGTTTTTAATTAGGAAGACCAAAGACGGCACGCAGCTTTCGTGCAACACCGTCTTCCGTGTTACATCCTATTACTTCAAGGTGCGGCAATGCTTCTTTCAGCCTGGATTGCGCATTCCCCATCACACAACCCTTCCCAGCCATTTGCAGCATCTTGAGGTCATTCATTCCATCGCCAAAGGCTATTATTTCTTTTGCGCTAATGCCCAGCAGCTGGGCCACTTCGCACATGGCATTACCCTTGTTGACGCCCCACCGCACTGTGTCGAGAACAAGGGGATGTGACATGCTGTGTTCCACTTTACCTTGGAAGCGTGACTCCAGAACCTTCTCCACACGTAGTAGCACTTCGTGTTCCCCCAAAAAGAAAACAGAATGTACCCCATCATGTGGACACGTGTTGAGATCCATTTCCTTGTAGCGGAAACCGGAGCCCGCGTACGCTACAAGCATCCTCTCCGAGCCCCGATTTGTCAGCCACTCTTCATGTCGATAGAAGTTGGTTGCGAATGATGAATCTTCCGCGTCTTGGTTTTCATCGTCAAGTTTTATGTTGATAAGTTCCGAAACGACTTCAGGATCCACATCATGCGTGACGATTGCACGTCGCTGCGGATCAAACACCCTCGCTCCGTTGCTGGTAATCAGGTAGCCACCATGCAAGCCGCACTTTTCGACGGTATGAAACACATCGAAATAGGCACGACCGGTGGCAAAAATAATCGCAATGCCTTTATTTTTCAGCAGCCGCAGCGTCTCCGCCGTGTACTCGGAGATGCTGTGATGCTCGTTCAAAAGTGTGCCGTCAAGGTCTGTGACCACCGCAAGATACGTCATGGAGGAAGGATGACCGTATTTACTTATAAAATGCAAAAATTCTTCCTTGATAACTTTAATGTCCCCTCCAAATAGTTGTGAATCCAATGGCTGTTGGTAGCTCATAAGCCCAATATATACAAAAAGAGAAGGTCGACAGAAAGAAGGAATAAAAAAAAAAAAAAAAGGAGGTGCACCGGCACGCCTGCGACGGAGATTTACGTAATGCCTTCACTCCCCCCTTTGCCACTCACTGGCATCCACCGCGTTTTTGGCAAAGGCACAACAACGTGCGAAAGGAGCAACATCCCCCCCCCCCCCCCCTCAGTCTAAGAAACTCTCCATTTTGTGAGAAGCCTCAAGAGGGATACAATACACATAAAAAAGAAACGATGCATCACTAATATTGACTGTGGCGGAGCAAGGATCCTGGCAAAACATGCACACAGTGGTACTCTAATGCCTGCTCAGGATTGCTTATTTCCTCCCCACACTCACTGCCCCTCTAGAAGATACAAAGATAGGTATTTAATCCCTGCAAGAGCAAAAGAAAACAAAAACCACCACTTTATCAAACAAAAAAGCAAAGAATCGGCATCAAAAAAAAAAAAAAAACAAACGAACAAAAATACAACATTGCATCGCCGTCTTCCTATAAGCGGTATTTCACACCACTTTCTTCATATATGAATGCTGATACCCTTCACAAGACCTTTTGCCTTGGACACTGCTCCCTTTGAGGTCTTTTCCGCACGAACCCCAGTAGAAGCAGCATTATGAGGGGCGGTAGCGTCAGCATTAGCGTGTACGCTCTTGGGCATCTTCTTTATAGATTCTGGTGGAGTGGGAGGTTTGGTTTGTTTGGGGGATCGTTTCGGGCTGGGTACAGTCTTTGTTTGCTGTGCGTGTAATTTTTGATTGCCCATGGGTACCTTTGCCTCCGCATAATTTTTCCTTGGCCGACCTACACGTTTGACAGCGGCAGGAGGAACCGCAACGCGCACATTCGAACCATGCTGGGGTGGTTCCGTCTCTGTGGCCTCCAAAGCCTCGGCGGTTTCTTCCTCCTGCTGCTCCTTTTCTGCCGGGTGATACTTCGTGCAACGAAAGACGAGATGAAACACCGCCGTGACGCATCGACTCAACTCATGCCGCACCTTTCTAGCGGAGTCGGCAGGAACGCCGTTCACAGACGCAATGAGTACGGAGCTGACGTAAGGGAGGGCGTCCTTGGTAAGGAATTGTTTGGCCACCACCGACCCATACAAGGCCTCCTTCGGCAGCGGGTCAAGGTAGATCAGTTTCTTTCGTTGATGGATGCTTAGTTCCCATGGTTTACTTGTGGAGGAACGGCTGACGCTAAGCGTCGCACACGGCTCCACCTTGTTTCTGTCGATAAACTCATTCAGTGTGAATGACAGGAACGTAAAAGGCCGCGCA
The DNA here is from genome assembly GCF_000209065.1 of Trypanosoma cruzi. Lineage (NCBI taxonomy): Eukaryota > Euglenozoa > Kinetoplastea > Trypanosomatida > Trypanosomatidae > Trypanosoma > Trypanosoma cruzi. The sequence goes on from NW_001849534.1 coordinate 42,016, forward strand.
ATGTGTGTTATGCGGGTTAAAAACATAAACGCCACTGCCCTGATCGCGGCTACAGCGTGTGTTCGTGTATGCGAATTGCAAGAATGTCGGTAGTTACGTGAGTTTGCTTCTCACTTGGAAACACACTGCATGCAGGGAAAAGAGTGAAGGATACAAGCCAAACAAACCAACCAACCAACCAAACAAACAAACAAACAAACAAAAAAAGAGATGGAGAGAAACCAGGCCCCAGCAAAGGGAAACGTAATAAATAAATAAATCGTTACATTCGTTCAGTAACAACTTTCAGATGCAGCAAGCAAACGGGAAACAAAAAAAAAAAAACTCATCCCGGAATATATTCCTCTTCCTCGTCCTCGTCCTCCCCACTTTTGTCCGTATCGCCATTACTCTTATCCTTATTACGAGAGGATGATTCCGACATTCCCCTGCCCTCCGCGCCACTGGCACTCTCGGAGCAGTGACGTTTTGCCGCAGGCGCTACAGAAGCCTCATTCCGCTCCAACGCCTCTCGGAGGGCAGTCACCCTTGAGGAGAAGTTCACACTATGCCTTGTGTCATACGCCGCACGACGCTCCGGGTCGGAAAGAACCATGTACGCCTCAGTGATGCGCTGGTAGCGCTGCTGCACCTGGGCCTCATTCGTCGTTTCCGTATCCTTTCGGTACGCCACACGGTCCGGGTGCAACTTCAGTGATAACCTCTTGAACTGTCGAGCCAATTCTGCCTGACTAACGTTCACCGGCACGCCCAGCACGGAGTACAACGGCGGCGGGGAGGATGACACACGACCAGGCAGGGAATCCATGTTGTCACGTCCCCCTCCCTCTCTCTCCCTCTAAAAACAAAACAAAAGAAAAGAAGGAAGAGGCTATGAAATGTCAATAATCGCCAGTACTACCATACATATTTATTTATTTGTGGGTAGATAACTGTGTCATCAACGAGGCAAATGCAGAGGCCACACCTCCATAAATGGCAGCAAAATACAAATACGATGGAAAAAAAGAGAAGAATAACAACAACAACAACAACAACAAAAAATGCATGCGTACATATCCGAATCCAAGTAATGATGGTTTACAACAGAGAACAAGAGACTACGGTGCGGAAAAACCAAATAGAGTGAGAATGACGTCGCCTGGAAGAAACTCCGAGAGGTCCGAAACCACGACTTTTCGAATGTCCAACTCACCCTTCACTCCTTCACGGCAGCCACAGCAGGCCGGCGCATTTGTTCCCGAATTCGTGGAACATAAAGGGACACACAGTGCCTCCTGAAAGAGAACCCGACGTTCCCACAGGCACTGTGAGACTACAACTTCCCGCGCCTGCTGCTGTTCCTCCATAAGACGACAGCTCGCGTCTTGAAGCTTTTTTTTCTGGACTTTCCCGTACATTGTGTCACCGTACTCGACCAGCCAAATGTGTGCGGTAGCGGGAGTGAAGATACATGCCGCCTCTTCATTCACAATACGCAGTCGCATTTGTTCTTCTTCCTCTACTAACAACCGCACCTCATGCTTGAGCATCCATCGCCGCACCACGTACTTCTCCCTATCTCTGCAGAAAAAAGCAAAAAGCATCAAACGATTCATTGTTCGCAACTTCTTCTCAAACAGCATGATCCCCCCTCGATGATACCGCTCATATTCCACCAAAAGTTGAATGGTCACTCGCAGCCGTGTGCTTTGAAGTTCTCGCTCACGATCCGCCAACTGGACTTGCATCAGTGTGCGAGAACGACACAAAAACTCATCCGGTTGAATATCTTTTTCCAACGCCTCGGTTTCAGCTCGACAAATAATCTGCCGTTCATGAGCCTCCACATCCATCACCACCTTCTGCATACGCAGTTCCTCCTCTGCGGCAACAGCACGTCGAGAAAGACCTTCATATGTATACATGAGGAAACAAAACTCCACAAATTCATGCATCGTAATTTCTGCCCGCGTGCCTCTCTCCACACCAACGTTCTTTACAATTGTTAGATATGTAAAGTATGGAAAAATAAGAGACCCCTTCAAATCTACCATACGACGCAGGTATTGACGCCTCATTTCAAGGGATTTCTCTCTTGTGGTCTTCACTTGTGGACGATGAGGCTTCTGAAGGATGGTGTATGCATTTTTCCCATTCGCCAGCTTTACGCAAAACGCATGATATTCCATAAGCGTTTCAAAACGTTCCGCCTCATCCCTTCTAATTTGCTGAATTCCAGTAAACGCTGAAACACACAGTCTATGTTTCCGATGACAGACAGACAACTCCTCCTCCCGCTCGACAAGCAAGGAGTCCTGTAGAGAGGCATTTTCCCCAACCACGATGGATACAAAGAGACACAAAAGGTTCACCTCCGGCTCCAAAGGTATCGCCGACTCCTCAAGGACTTCCAAATCCCAAAGAAGATGCTTACATGGTAAAGGGGCTCTGCAAGATACATATTCGCTAAGGAACGATAATCTGGCAAGCTTCTCTTCTCGAATGACCTCAGTCAACTGACGCCACGTCTCCAGCCGCTGCAAGAATTCCTTCCAGATCATCACCTTCCCTTGCAGTAGCTCCTGAAAGATCCCCACCTTTCTCCAAAGAAAGGACCATGGCTCAACTATGTCACGCTCACGACGGGCGGATTCCTCCTCTTCTAGACGCTTCAGCGAAGCGTTTTCACTGTGAATGCGTTGAAAAACCCCCGTGAAAGACCTTTTCACCGTGGTCACCAACTCCTCCTCAGTGGTGATGATAGGTGGATCTCGCGTAAACCTCCAAGGAGGCCAAGAGCCCTCAGCTTTCTCATCGCTGTAGTACTGTACAGGTGACATTGCAAGTGAGGTCGACACAATGAGAGCACGCTCCTGCTTTTCCTGATACATGAGCCAATGTAACGCACGCTGAAGCGACGCCATCGACCTTCGCTGACACGTTGCCCTTCCTTCAGATCCTGTTGTCAGCCCCATGAGCGCAGCACGGTGCAATGGTGCATACTTACCGCAGAGCAAAGAAAATTCACGCGACAACGTCTTATCACTACCGGCGATGCCGGGTAATTTTGGGCGGAATGTGACACTTGTTTTCTGTGCGGCCAGCGGTTCATACCGCGTTGTTGTCCGCTGCTGCTGTGGGAGCAAAGGTAGCAGACTCATGTGTTTCTCCCCCTTTTGCAGCAGCTGCCGGTACCCTCACAAGGAGGAGACAACAAAAGCAGCAGCGGGTGCCACGCACAAAAGGGGGGGGGGGGGGGGGGGTGAGAACAGAGAGAGAAAGGGAAAGAAGACCGGCATCAGTATTCACATCATGCAAAAAGGGAGTGAGGGAAAGAGAGAGAGCACGCAACAGCTGCCTCTAATTCATGTTTGACCACCTTCCCGCCCACCCCTTGCAATCTCTCTGATGATACAAGCAACAACGTGTGCCAAACGGACCTAAAAGACACAAACTTCCTTTGGTATAAATATCTATATATATATATCTTCTGTTTCCATTTTTCCCAATATCTTTTTCCTTCATTTTGTTTATTTCTTTCCTCCTTCCAGCGCATCTTCGCATCGCCAATGCACATGTTGCCTCCCACAGTGCGGTCATCATGAGACTGAAACCCTCCACTACATGGATATAAATATAAATATTTACAAATATGTAAATATAAGACAAGACATCAGATCACTTCCACACATACACATAAACATACACAGAAATATAGACAAACAGACAGGCAAATGCATAAAAACAAGCCCATTTTATTCATTACAAAACGTTATTATCTTTAATAATGACAGTAGTGAGACTAAAAACAGTTATAATGACATACATACATACATGCATACGTGCGTGCATGCTCCTTTTGTCTTCACCTCTCTCCGTACATTATATATATATATATATATAAACAATAACAACAACAACAACAACAACGAAAAAAAAAAACGGAGGACAGAAATACACGTCCTACTGAGTTCATATATATATATATATATATTTATATATTGCCACATGCTCACTACGTAACAAAACTTTTCACGGCGTGAGTGTTTGAGTGTTGCTTGACGCATGTTTCTTTCCGTCTACCCCTTCCTTACGTATCAATAGGACGTGGTAAACCGAACATGAAAAGAAGCTCGTCAAGAAGGCAGCAGACACACACAAATATATATGAATAAACATACATGTGAGGCATAATAATTATTATCATTATTATAATTATATCGACATGAAAGGGGGGGAAAGGGGGAATTCGGTTTGGTCAACGGAAAAGCCAACAAACACAACCAAAAAAAAAAAAAAAAAAAGTAGACGAGAAAGAACACAAACAGACAAACAAACAAAAGACAAAAGGCAAAATAAAAATGAAAACAAAAAAACAAAAAAAAGAAGAAGAAAAAAAAAAAAGACAAGTCTTCTCTGGTGTATAAAATAAAGAGGCACAACACTGGCAGCAGCTGCAGCAGCTATCAATGATGCACATACCACCCAGCACTTACGGGCATTATTACAAGAAATGCACACTCTACTGCAGCGAGGGGGTTGCACCGGGACATTCCTCTTGGCCAAAGCGGAAAAAATAAAAGACATTCATCGCACTTCGTTCCAGTGTCGAGACAAACCCTAGAAAGTCCAGATATAACCCCATTAACCGCATCTCGTTCTTGTACCGTGTAAACATAATAGATTTTTCCTCCACCATCTGTAACAACATATTGCGTATACGCCTCCATTGGAGTTGACCCATGCCCCTTTCAAGAGATGCGGTTGGCATAAGAGTTTCAGTGGACCACGTCCACTCCTGTTCAGTAGAACGTAAAATTTGCTTAAATTCCAGTGCCTCGCAAGTCAATATTTCATGGCGTTCAAGATGTTCCAAAGAAAGAGGGAGAGGCAAATGCTTTCCGAGATGGGTGGAACACGATGGGCATGTAACTGGGAGAACTGTTGATTCAAACAGGGTGGAGTCTTTCACTTTATAGTGGTCCTTCGCGTGCGCTGCAGGGGAAGTTGCGTTCATCGGATCGGTTGCACTCAGAAACGACACAGGGGTATTTAAGACCCAATCACCGGTTCCACAAAACGAGCGGTACAAAATTGATGCATCCTCGCCAGGACCCGTGTCCGCTTCAATGATATCACTACCCACTGATATTGTATTATCATCTTCCGAGTAGGCCCGAGCGGAAGCCCCACCGGGCCCAGCGAGGCTGGTTGCAGCACTTTGCTGCACAATATGACCCAATGAGCTTAGACCTAAACGTTTGCTCCTATGCTGTCCCCCTGTTGCATGTCCATATTGTCGTGAACGCTGGGAGGAGGCGGAGACATCTGACGTCAAATCAAAGTATAAACTAACAGACAAATCAAATGCCTTAGGAACTGTACTGGATGTCACTGAGCGTAACCCTCCAAGAAACGCTTCCCATCGACTGTGAATGCCTTTGCTCTGGTTACCTGCTAAAGAAAAGCTAATATTAGGAATATACTCGAGCGCGTCCATGTTATCTCTTATTATCGACCGATTTGAGAGTAAGACTTCCTCCCAGAGTTTATATCGGAGATGTAGGATAACGTATTCAACAAAATGCACACGCAATGCAGCGTTGACACGTCCAAGCTCACCTCCAATAACAGAGCGAGGCGTGGGTGATCTAAAAGAGGTATTTTTCTTCACACCAGAGCTATTATTTGAAAATGACGTAGAAACAACCGCAACTGTACCTTTTTTACTCACTTGTTGTTTCCTCCACGGACGTACCACACGGTGCCAACCCGGCCACCAATATTTTTTTGGTGAGAGAGATGTGCTCTCAGCCTCAGTCAAGTTGTATTCCGTGTAACTGGTGTCAAGGTCAATCTCAACAAGATAATTAAGGAAAGATGCAATAGTATTCCTCGCTGCAGTAAATATAGCCGCTGCATTGTACACAGTTGCCTTCCAAAGACGCCATCTTATCAATTCTTGCTCCATCACAAGGATATAAAGTTCCTGAATAAATTCTTTCCATATTTCCATCCGCTGCTCCATTTCAAGTGCATTCATGTCATACATTAACGCATATCGATGCTGATTACAGAACAATGGATGCTGTTTACGTGTATGTAACACGCCTTTATCTCGAACCTTTTTATTTTTGTAACCCCTTTCCCGGGAGAAAAAGGAATTATGGCACCCGGGTGAGACAATCTCATCCGATTGCAAAATCGACTTTTTTGGTTTCGTTCCAAAAATAAAAGACATCTTTTTACTTTGACAGGAATTCTTTAAACTGATACTGTCCCTCCTTTCCTCCTCCTGGCCCTCTTGTCGGATGCTGCGTCCCGTCTCAAACCTCGGCAAGGGTTGGTTGCGGGCACCCGTCGCCCCACTCAAATTTGCAAAACCCCCGGCACTCGCCAACGTCAACTGAACCAACACTTCAGGATCCGAGCTGTTAACAAGAAATTTGAGCGGCGGGCTCACGTTTTGCACGGGGGAGCTGATCAGCCCAATTCTGTTGTCCTGCCGCCTAAACGACGACCCTGACGGCATGCAGGAAGAAAAAAAGAAGCCACTAAAAAACAATGACAAAAAAAAAGAAAAAAAAAAAAAAAAAAAAGAAAAAAACACAATACGCATGATTCAGTCAATACCACTTGCCCTCTCTTTATTGCTCTCCTTTCAAACACACAAGTGACACGTGCATATCTCGTATGCATTAAAAGTACACACAAGCACAAATCATTTGCCCAAATGAATAGCAATTCCTCAAACGACTGTTAGCTTATCATGAGGTTACAATTCCGGCAGATCTGACAAGAGGAAAAAGGAAAAAAAAATGGCATGTGGCCACCGACACTTCTTTACTCCACAGACCTTTATACACAGAGGGGCGGGAAAGGCATGCTGAGAAAGTCATTGAGTGACGTTCCATTCTCCTTTCATATCTTTGTTTTCTAACAGTCCTTTAAGTTTGTGTCCTCGACAGTAAACTGAAGGCATCGCAGGTGTCCATCAACTCACGTGCGGCAAGCCACGTGTTGTGCCGTTCGACCGCGGCTGTCAATGGCCTTTTCGTTTCCTGCAGCAATCCGTCTGTGAGAACCGTTTCCGTGTCATAAATTTCATCGGGGGTTGTCACTGGCACTGGCGCATACGCCCATGAAATGGCAATGTGTGTGTTGGCGCCACAGCACTGCGGCTGCGGTTCATTATGCAGCGGTGGGGGTGAGGGAAGAATCCAGCGCGGCCTGCCATTCGTGCTCGACCGCCACCGCCGTGACTTGCTCAGGGCGTAATATGGCGACGACAGCCAATCCATGAGATATGCCTCACGGCGGCAAAGTTCCACAACGGCCCGCACAAGCGGCACATTATACTTTGCCATGTGGCAGTAAAGAATAATATCCATGAGTTCGTTCAGGCAAACTCTCACAAAAAATGCCAAAGAAGGTGCAACTGTTGCACCGTGCATAGAGAAACGTGTGCTGATACCATCCGTGTCATATGGCTCAAGTGACCACAACGCCACATGCAACTCCCCTGCAATCGCCTCTATTACATCCGCCTTCAATTTGGTTGATATTTTTTGCGTCCCACAGTTTCTCAGAATCTCATCTAGGCGGAGTGCTGTGAAGACGTAATCCAAGTGTTGGTTGCTCTCCAGTACCGTGCGGAGGGCGTCGACAACAGACGTGTTCGTCAGCGTGCGCCAGTTGACCTCCGGAAACAACACAACCAGCCGGTGGCAAACAGAATGTCCCCAATTGTGGTCGCCAATGCACTCCATTCTTTGAAACCCAGCGTCCCGGTAAAACTTGTTGGGGTCGGTTTTATCCTCATTTGGCGTCGTGAGTTTCAACAAACCCAACTCCATCAAGGCATGAAGCTTCTCCCGTAACTGTGACGCCTTACGCCCCATGAGATGACGCCACAGATTCTCTGGCGCCATATCGGGTGAACACTTCGCCGTGACATACTCATTGCCTGTTTCCGTCTCGCCAAACTCTTGCATGTGTGGGACGAGAGTAAAACAAGAGGAATGACCCAGCACTCTTTCCCACCGCCGCGTTTCTTCCAGAAAAAAGGCGCTAGATGCTTCCGGAGACACACCCACAGCGCCGCTGGGGTGCCTCTTGGCTCTGGCGACTAACAGCCACATGATCGATTCTACAGATTGATGCAATACTGACCCAGTGTGCGTCAATCCCCTGAACTGCACCTCGCCGCATAGCCGGCAGCGATTAGAATTGGGGGGAAGGAAAAACTCCTCTGGCATGCGAGAAGTAGGCTGAGGCGCAGAGACGAGACTATGGCTCATTTTTCCATGACTAGTAGCAGTAGAAACGATTCCCTGAGTTCCCTTCAGCCGCATGGGAACCACAAAGAAAAGAGACGGATGCACCCGTCGTACGGACTGCAGCATCTGCCGCAAAAATCGCCTCGGCCAGGAATTGTAGGAGCGTCAAAAGACATTCACGCAATCAAGCTTCCCTGAGCGCCTGTCTCCCAGAGAAGCCCCTTCAATCACGTTTCGCAAACTTACATGAGACAGAAAGACAGACAGACACACAGAAAGAGAGAGAAAGAGAGATACAAAGGCAAATCAACCAAACGCACAGAATGAAGCGGGGTGCTGCGGCAGAACAAATAATGGGGCGTGTAAGAACGAGAATAAAAGCGGAGCCGAGATTTATTTATTTTACCACAAAATTTCCACGTCTTTACTGCATCATCAAAGAGAATACGTGGTGAAGGGTATTCGTGTACATTTGTATGCGTGTGTGTGTGTGTGTGTTTGTATGGATGTAGAGAGAGAGAGAGAGAGAGAAAGAGGAAGAAAAAAAAGATATGGGGGAAAAACAAGATACAATAAATGAAACAAACAAAGAAACAAAACAATAAAACAAACCATTTTCCCTCTTCCTTTTAGTTATTTATTCTTTTCTTCCCCCCTCCCCCCTTTGCCGCGGTTGAGAGTTACTCGCGCGGCCGGTATGAATAGTTGCCATTCTGCATGGGTAATTTTCCCAGTGCCATGCTCGGCGCCCTCCGCCGTCGCTCAGCCGCCAGTCGCTCGTAATCGTTCTCCTCCTGATGCAATTTTTGCCGATATTGGAATACGCTGAATTCCTTATTAAGAAGCCTCTGCTCCTGCTCGCGGGAGTCGGGGTCATTCGCCCTCTCCAACTCCCCCAACTCGTTTCGCAGACGTGCCTTCTTCTCTTGTTCCTTCGTAAGTTGCCTCTGTACGGCTTCTAGGCGTTCTTCTAGCGCCTTCCTCTGAAGCTGAAGCTCGTCCACAGCCGCAGAATTCTCACGACGCTCCTGTTCGATAACTTTCCAACGTTCATGGATGCCCAAACGCAAGTAAGCAACATTCACCGTCTGGACAAACTCCCGTGCAAAGTCGTAGAAATCCTGATGCGTCATGACCGCCTCACCTCGTTTTTCCTTTGCAAAAAAGCGATGAAGGTCCTCCACAACATCTGCTGGGAACTCAATCTGACAGGTATGGAAAATGCCCTGAAGGTCACGCACAGTCAAGTATCCCCGCTGGTTTGAATCCCCAACAGCAAACACCACATCCACCTGTTCAGATGTGAGACCTTCCGTTAAACCAAAATAAACATTGCGTCCGTGCTCCGTGGCTGGCACAAGCGTGCCATTATTCGTCACCCCTCCACAAGAGCTCGCATGAAATACGGGTGCAGTGTTGCTAAAATCGTTTGTTGTTCTTCGATTCTCACTTCTTGTCCCAACAGAAGCGCCTGGTCGCTGTGATAAATAGGGGATTATTGGTGTCGATGGGGATTTGTTCCCTGTGTGGTTTAAGCCCATCCCATGCTCCGCATCCACCTTCGCCACGTCTAATAAACGCAAGCCAGAAAAGTACAAACTGCTGCGTGGCGCTGGGATATCGCGCCGTGTCGATATGTCAGCTCTTGTTGCATGCTTGCGAAACACGTACAACTGATCGTGCACCCGCAGTTGGCGTACATCCGTTAGCTCTACCCACCCCTGTGTATCTTCTTCATACCTCTGCACGCGGCTGACTGTAAACGGCTCCGAAGGACGAGTATATTTTTCTACCCGTTTCGTATTGATGTCGTTTTCCTCGCCGCGGAAAACGTGTTCCAGTGTACTATAGAGTTCAGCAAGTGCGGCCGGCGGTTCCCTGAACGGCAGCTCCACGTTAACCTTCTCCCCACGTATGTCCGTGCAGGCCAACACAGTAAATGACATCGCCTAATCAAACCAAGGCGTCGTTTAAAAGGAAAATGATGCTACGATAAAATGCGAGTGGTCGGGTTGTTGAGGGCAGCCACTACAACACACATATAGTGGGGAGTTCCTTTTCTTTAAAAATGTTTTTTTTTTTTTTTTTTTTTCCTTCTTTTCCTGTCGTTGTTTTTTTGTTTGTCTTGCGTGACTTGATGGCAATTTGCACACGCAACCACGCAGTGAATGAATAAACGATACAACACTAAAAGGATAAAATCCAACAGAAAGAAATGTGTTGCCTTCCACGTGTAGTGAAAGAGAAAGAAAGAAAGAAAGTGAGAGAGAGAGAGTTTAAATCTTTAAACAACAATAACGGCCAGTATTTAATGGGGGAAAAAAAAAACAAACAAAACCCGACCTGTTTCTTTTTCGTTCTTTACCGTTTCCTCCCTTCCCAGGGGCCCATGTATCCATGTATATATATGCATACATATATATATATATATATATAATAATAATAACGGCATATAAATTCCCGAGAGGACAACAACAAAAACAACAACAAAAAAGCACTGCAAGAAGAAAAATTACCATCGGGTGTATTCCGTACTCAAATTTCTGTAATTCGTACCATTTGGAATATGTAACGCATTAAAAGTGGAAGTTATGCCGCATCTACACATGCTCCCACCTCATATCTATTTCTATGTACCTAAGTGGCAGGGAAACCGCTTCCATCCCATGCGTTACATCAACAGCGGCCTGGAATGGCTTAGATAAGCGGGGTGGGGTGGGGGCGATGGCTTTGGGGGAACATATCCAGTACGCATAGAGTCACTCACCTGCGTTTCCTCTCAGCCGCTCGTGTACTCACTCAATGTGTCACAGACCTCTTCACTTGCAGAGGCAACTGCTGGCGGTAGTCAAAGAACTCCTCCCGCCACTTCACACGGCAAAGTTACGTACAAATACGCGCAGACACTGGAGGCTGAGTCAAAACAACAGTAAAATATTATTATATAATGGCGTCCTGCAGTGCTTCTTGTCTCGTTATTCTCGGTATCGTTTTTTTTTTTATTTTTTTATTTTTTTTGCTTTTTATTTATCTTTTTATAAAAATAAAAACAAAATTATGATGATAATAATTTAAAACAAACAAACAAACAAAAAAGACCAACAAAAAAAAATCAACAAAACAAAACAATGATGCGTTTTTCTTTTTTTTCCTTCCCTTTTAACATTGGAGCACTGGGACGCCGCGGGAAGGCAGTAATATACATGTTTGTTGGTGTACATTTTGTCTCTCCCTCTTTCTCATTTCCCACCATAACCCGTACAAATAAATCTCCCTCAGTTATTTTATACCCCTGTTGCCCATGACTGCTAGGATGCAGACCAAACATCTTTTAAATATCGCCCACTATTATTAAGCTTCGCGAGGTATGCCTGAGCATCTTCTTCAATCATGAGCGCCTTCTCCTGCAAGATTTCCAACAGCGCTCTTTCTACGTCTTTTGCCATGTACTTTGCATCACCGCAGAGGTAAATATTCCCTCCTTCGCGTAAAATGTCCCAAACTTCATCTGCACGAGCCAACACACGGTGCTGCACGTAGACCTTTGTCGCCTGCTCCCGACTGTAGCAGACATCCAACGCTGACAGCGTTCCGTTTTCCAAACACTCCGTCATAAAATCGCTGTAAATGTGATCCTCCTCTTTCCGCCTACATCCAAAGAAGAGAATTGCTTTGCCAAGTTTATTGCCCCTCTTCTTCCATGCGTTGCGGCGATGGAGAAAACCTATAAGGGGCGCCACGCCTGTTCCGGGCCCAATCATCACAATTGGCCGTTCCTTCTCTCGTAACGGGAGGTGGAATTTTGATTTGCGCACAAACACGGGAATTTTCTCTCCAATTTGCAGTTCCCGCAGCATTCCTGTACAAAGCCCTCCCTCTAAAATCGCCGCCGTGATGGAAAGTCTGCCGGGATGGGAGAGGAGATCGGAGGAAATCGAAAAGTAGCGAGGAGCAATACGTGGCATCATCTCAAGGAAAAACTCA
>NW_001849534.1:54360-60364 GCF_000209065.1 Trypanosoma cruzi
ACGGCGCCCACGCCGGAAGGCGTTGGGTTGGCTCCAATACGGAAGCAAGTTTTGGGAACGGGAGGGACGCCTCCTCGGATGGCTCCCACACTTTCATGCGGCACGCCGGCTCCATCGGCTCCTCCGCGTGTTGACGCAACTCAATGCCGAGCACGCGACTCACCGCCGGCCACAAGTCACGATGCCACTCATCAAAGTCTTCCTCAATATTTTGCCCCGCGTTGCCACAGCCCAGGCCATATATACGCTGCGCCCCCAACTCCGCCATGCGACGATCCACCACAATGCCCTCCTCACAGAAGTAACGGTATTGGCGATCGCCCAAGCCGAATACGGCGTACTTGACATTTCGCAGCTCCTCATCGGGGGTGCGGCTGTCATCCATCAACCAGTCGTGGAATGCTTTCATCGAGTCCGTGGGTTCTCCCTCGCCGTAGGTGGAGCAGATAATGATCACAAGATGCTCGTATTCAAGGTCGTGCCCCTCGTAGTTCTCCGTATCACAAATTCTTATAGGAACCCCCAGTCGTGTCCCCTCCCGCACAAGCGTCTTTGCAAACATCTCCGCCGTCCCCGTTTGACTCCCGAATAAAACGCAGACTTCTTTTCGCTCTGTTGACACCTTCGTCTCCGTTATCGTAGTCTTCACCGGCGTCTTGGCATGTGAGTGAGAGTTCAAGCCAAGAATGCCTGTCAACCAGGCAAAAACAGCCGCAATAACAATTGTCCCAATTAGGTAGAAAAACATCGCTGAATCGTGAAACCACACAAAACGTCAAAAATAAAAAGGCTCAAGAGAAAATAATAAAAAAAAAAAAAAAAAAGAAGAAGAAAAAGGAAAAACAAGGAATGAACTAAACAATGACGCTGACTTCTCTTACATAAATGTATGTATAATTATGTAATCGGTGTGTGTGTGTGTGTGTGTTTGTGTGTATTCGGAACCTAAAGAAAGGAATAGAGGAAGAAACAGGAAATGCTAAACAACAATGCCAAGGAGAACGTAATAGCCCATTCAAAACAAGTAGCAGAAGAATCCACTCTTATTTACAAAAAACAACAACAACAACAACGGAAAAAAAAAAAAAAAAAAAAAAAAAAGAAGAAACAACAAAACCGGTAAACTCCGATGTCGCCGACAAACATCCATTTCAATTTAGACATTTGGGAGTAGTGGCACTTAATATGCGGGTATCAAACCCATTGCTCCAAGTAAAGATTTACTGTGTACAGTAAAACAAAGTATAAAGTTTTAATTTAACCAACAGTACATTCCATAAACCTCTTCTTCTTCCTCCACCTCCAACAGCAACAATAACAACACAAAGGGTCTAACCGATCCTTATTTTTACCTGCACTCTTCTCTCTTGGCGTTTTTATCGTGCATTGCTTTAAAGAAAGAAAAAAAAAAAGTCTAACATAAACCGCGGTGGCTGTCTGTTTCCTCAATCCGATGATTTATTCTTGCGTCCTTCACCACAATGTCCTTTTAGTTCCTCCTGCAACGGTTGTAAAGCCTGAATGCCGAGACAAATTACTCTCCTTACTCTTGTCCACCGAGCGATCCCCTGCGGGATGGCAATATTTCTGCCCCTGTTTTCAGCAGGAATGTGTGTGCTCATGTTGTTGGGGCATCATGGCTACTCCGCCCTCCCTCCTCCCGTGGACGATGTTTATTCCGCGCCCTCATTTTGTTTTTTCTTCGTCTCTGCTCTTTCTTCTGCTGTCCGCTTTCCCCTGCCTGTTTTTTTCCCTCTTTTGAATGTCTTCTCGACAATTCGGCAGTATTCACTTCTCCCGCCTTCTCGCCTTCCGCCTTCTGGCGGTTCTTTTTTCTCACCCTGCGACGCGCGCTCGCTTTGCCCCGATCAGACTCCGCCTCAGCAGCAACGTGTGCCTCCTTATCCCTCTGTTTAACCCTCCGTCGCAGCCCTTTTTTCATCTCTCGCTGCCGCTTACGCCGTCGTGCCTTCTTTGACTCTGCGTCCACGCCTATTTCCTTCTTTGTGCCGCCAACATCTGCCAGCGCCTCACCGCCTTCATCCGCCTTGATTATTCGCAGCCTGCGCACCTTCTTCCCCTCCGCTTTGAACTCCTCCGGTGCCGCTGCCTCATTTCCTTCCTGTTTACTCTGGCGAGGCGGTTTCTTTAGCAACTCCTTTTTATCGTGCTTCGCCGCCTCCTTCGCCGTTGTCCCCCTCCTTTTCCCTGCCTTCTCCTTTTCCTTCTTTCTCTCCTTTCTTTTCGTCTTTATCATCTTCACTTTCTTCAGATGCCCACACTCGGCAAGAAGCTCCTGCACAAGAAGTGACTTCGGCGCGGCCTCAGGTGTTGGCTCACAGCCGAGCTCTTGTGTCTCTTCCATTCGCTCTTCGGATTGTGTCTCGCATGCCGCCTTCTCTAATCCTGCGCAGAAGCGTTTATAATCCTCATCATCTTCAACGTTGCCAGTACGACACTCCAGCGGTGCAATATTTTTAGTTTTCTTCCCAGCCGCACCATGCCTGATAGGAGCTGAGATGCCGAAATACACCGGCACCCATTCCACCACCGACGCCATGGCCTCGGGGACATCGTCGCCCCCATCAAAAACCACACGGCCATCAAAGATTTCTTTTACCACCTCAACCACACGATTCGCGACATTGTCGTCGCCCTCTTGCACTGGACACAAGGCAATGATGGCTGTGGAAAGAACATGTGGTCGGTCACCACGGCGTGGGCAACCGCGAAGGACAGAAACATCTATCATGTCCCCCACATCACCACAACCAACTCGCTCAAGAATAATGCCCTTCAGCTTGACTTCAGTGATATCGTGCGGTAAGCGCCGTATAAACAGGCATAATGGTCGTTGCCGTTTGGGGTGTTTCAACGCCATCACATAAGGATCTCAGCTAGCGGTAATCAAAAAACAGCAACAAGAAAAAAAAAAAAAAAAAGAAAAAAAAAAAAAAAAGAAAGGAAAACAAAACAATAAATAAATAAATATCAAAGCTAAAATGTTTTATTCACAGCATGCTCGCACGCATACACACACACAAACACACACAACCCCCTTTATTTCCCTCTATCTGGCTTGTTCGCCAGTAGGGCACTTCCGTTGCGTAAAGAGAGACACATCCATAGCCCCTACTTAGTCGAACATTTAACAACATCCCCCGACCAAATTTTCCCTGATCTCAACAAAAAAAGATCCAAGGGGAGCTGAGGCTTCTTAGAGCACTTTGAGTATTTCAAAGAGTTATGGGGCAAATCGCATACCTCCAATTTCATCGCCTGCCACGAACAAATCCTCTCCAACTACTTCCAAAAAGTCATCCAATGCATCCATCTCCTCGTAGCGCAAGGGGTACGCCGAACTGGGAGTAATAGACGCGTCATCCCGACGATGGTGAAGCGACAAAGAGACATCTGCACAGTCACCCCAACCAAGGAAAGTCAAACCTTTCACCTTCGGACGGATTTCCAAATTGTTATCCTCTGATCCCATGCAGCTGCTTCTCCCTGTAGTGCCGTTACCCCTCGTTCCAGCATTCCCAACCTCTTTGGGAGAAGAAGACGTGTCAGCAGACCTCTGCTCACACAAAACCGGCACTAACTCTGCTGGGTACAGCCATCCCTCATGCTCAACCAGCGCAGGTGGCTTCTTTCCCGTTGAAGAGCCAACGTCTTGGCTATTCACGGGTGCCATTGTGAAATTCCTACCAGGACAATATCCATCATCCGTGCTGAACGAGCTCGTGCTGCCAAAAATACCCTCGCTGCCAGCCAGTTTTTCATTGTCTGATCCAAAAGATGTCAAACTCGAGATTTCCGAGGTCTCCGGGCTAATCACCGTCTCTTCATCATCCTCGGAAACAAATACCACATTGGCACTCGCACCCGTTTTCAGCAGGGGTTCCTCGTCATCATCAAGAAACAGTTTGGCTCGTGCTATAGAGACCAAAGTTGGAGGAGGGGCGCTCATTGACGTCCTGGGATTTGTCGTCACAGAATTATTAACAGCAAAACTTGTTGAAAAGGTGTCGGCTGCGCCTACTAATCCAGTACGTGCACGTTCCCTAATTTCCCTTTTTGGCACTTTCATTTTTCTTGCTATGGAAGTCCTATGTGAAGAAGTCGGATCCCTCAATGAGAGTGCGGTCTTTATTTTACTCCAAAGCTGGTGGGCGGCTCTGCCCTTGTACGTGCGACCGCCGTAGTGCAGCTGACGACGGCCGTTCACAGTGGACCAACGATGCTCATATGGCTCCCCATTGGGTTTTAGCTGCAAACTATTGCCCTTCTCTCGCACTCGCTCTATCTTGCTTCGCGGTGTGGTTCGGCTGTTTTTACCCCTGCCACCGGCCCTCCTTTTACCGCGCCTGGTGGGCATGCGCCTTCCTCCATTCCCGCCGCCCACTGCGTCCTGTGCCGGTATCGTAGTCGCAGCAGTGTCGTCGGGCAAAAAAGACACCTTTTCCCTTTTGGCATCCGCAATATCCGTTGCATGCCACACTATTGTCGCCGGCGGCTTTCTCTTCACATTGCCCTCATTGCCGCACGGTTCCTCGCAGGATGAAAAAACGGTTGGCAGCCTGCCACCGGACTTCTGCAGCTCGCTTACCCTCACAATGGCTCCACCGTACCGTCCTCGCTGGGAAAAGTCCGCCGCATGCATGAGGTCCGACTTCACACTCGCTGAATTCACCGTGACGGCGGAGCAACACGACACACCGCGTTGAGGCCCATCAGCAGGAGGCACTGAGTTTCTACAGGAGACTCCCAAGCAGGGATCACCCAAACTGTTGCGAGCCAGAACAACACGAAACTTGCTCGATGGCTTCTCACCCGTCACCAACGGCATCAACAGCAACCACTAGAAACGCAACAGTTTGTGCAATGTGCGCCACCCACACACACACACACAACAAAAAAAAAATAGTAATGATACAGAGAACACACACAAAAAACAAATCCAATACGTCAATCATCAGAGCCAACAATCAAATCAAGATGTCCCCTTCCATTCGGTTTCATCCCGCCAAACAGCCTCCGCCATAAAAAACAAAGAAGAATAATTTAAAATCTAACATGAAAACAGGAGAAATTCCCGAAAAACAAATAAATGCAACAACAATCGTGACCCCGACACACAGCAATGACAAAAAAAAAAATACAAAAAAGAATGAATGAAACAACAACGCACACAAAAAAGCTCTCATAAGAGCATTCAAAAAAAAAAAAAAAAAAAAAAAAAAAAAAAACGCCGCACACAAGTAATAATAGTAATAATAATAAATCACTTCGCCAACCCCTCTTGTTCTCTTTAACTGGCTGCACATAAAACCGCCCCACTCATCTCCCGAAACATGATAAAATGCCACGGCACCGTTGCGAACACGGCTGCAGTGGCCAAGCGCCCCAGGCGACGGCCAGCACCACACACGGGAGAGATGCAAAACCCGCTGTCACAGTCGATATAATCGCCGCCGCCCCCCACGCAGCCAGTGACATTTGCTCCCCAAGCTTAAGCTCCCGCAGGCACCCGTCACGCAGCTTCCGCCGCAGACAGCGGTACTGCTGGGAAATTACTGCACCCTAAAAAGAAAAAGAAAGCAAAAGAAAGAGAGAGGGTGAGCAGAAAGAGACGTGCACACTCACAATCATCCGCACTGCGCAGTGTTCATGCCACAAAACACAAGGTACTCAGTGTCTAAAAAGCACAGAAGAAAACAAAAAAGGACCGCACACCCCGCACCTGGCGCACATGCTAAAAAAGTAGAAAACAACATAAAACCACATATGCGGGGCGTGCGGCGCCTCTCACCATTTCTTCTCCCTACACACCTTCTCAAATCTTGTATCGCTTCAGAACTCCGTCTACTTGCCCGCGCTTCTTCCCTCCTCCTCTTTTCCCACCCTCTCACTCTCTTCATACCGTTGCCAACCTCACGCCACCTGCATGGCTTTCATTGTCAGAAGAAGATGGGAAAAAGCAACAGAGCAGCAGTTTCGCGGC